>NW_026127263.1:171152-201821 GCF_022985175.1 Labeo rohita | reverse complement strand
GAATAACACCAGCAACACTCCAAACATCATGATTAGAAATCTAACAATTTAATCATGCAATCAATGCATGCATATGGCATCACTATTGCAGAAAGCCAGCTTAGAAGATGTAAAATATGAAAAAAGTCAAAGGAAATTGTTGCTTTACTCTTTTCAGGTATTATATGACTTGCCCACTCATATAGCTGCATACACAGAATATAAACTATATACAAAATAAACTATATACAGAAGGTGAACAAAGAGCATTTACATTATCACTGATCTTGAACGCAGGGCCTCTTAAAACTCATACACTATGGTGCTCACACTACACAACAAGGTTTCTCGACCTCTGTTGTTGTCTTGTCATAGCTGCATGCAAAAAGTACAAAACATTTAGTTTATAGATGCCCTGACCATCAGCGAAAATGTAAATGTTTTCTCAAAAACTTTTGCAAGAAGTTACAGCGAATAAGACATCTTTTTCATGAAGGGACGATCAACTCCCTCACAATGGAATCTTCAAGCAGTGAGGATGATTTTGTTGTCCACTCTCTTCTTAAAAAGTGAAAAAGAAAGGACATGGGGACATAATTGGGTCCATCCAATTATAAGATATATATACACAGTAAAAATAGCTGGGTTATTTTTTTAACCCAATAGATGGGTTACACATATTGGGTCACTGTGTTGGGTTATTTTCTAAAACGTTGGGTTATTTTTTAAACATCGTTGGGTTGTTTTTAATAATAACCCAGCGTTGGGTTTAATTGGTTCCCGCGGCGACAGTTCAAATTTTAACGGACGACGGTGACTGACAACAGAAGAAGCTGCTGCTGCATCAGTATGAGGTGAGTAATAGGGTTTTGATAACTCTTATAACATTATACTTATACGAAGAACGTGAAATGCACTTCAAAATTGAACTGTTGTTGTTGTATGTTGTTTTTTTAACGAAGTTGTAGTTTCCTTTAGTCAGTGTATTGTAACGTTACTGCAGAGAATGAGCTCCATTGTAAACGAATAACTTAACGTTAACGTTACCTTAGCTGTCCCAGTTAGGCCGCTAGCAGTAATAAAGTAAATTAAACTTAGCAGAAAGTTGTAACTGTTTAGAGATGTATTACAGTAACCTAAAGTTAATAATGTATGGTGAAATGTATATAGGACTAACGTTACTTATGTTACTGAAATCACCGTCTACCATTACTACAGGTTTAGTATTATTTTACAGCTGATGAAGGGTTCTAGACGTACGGTTTCTGACTACAGTTTGTTTGGTCGTACTAATGATTATCACATTTAACTTTAAATGGGAAATGGCTAATGCTAAATGAGACATTGGTGTTGATTTGAACCGCGCCGCACGGACCATTCAGCTTCGGTCCAGTATGTAACGTTAGCTCAGCGGCAGCTCAGAGAGATGCGCTCAAATTCAGTTAATTCTCTGTTAGAAAAGTCTAAAAATAATCACATTTTCCCAAAAGAAAGACGTGATGGGAGAAACGAAGCTTTTCAAAGTTTCGAATCAATTAAACGAATTGCTTCGCAAAATGATTCACTGCTTCCAATCGTTCGTGACACAACGGCGACGACTGCTGGTCAAAACAGGGCAAGCGTCAGTTGTTTGGAGCACTAATTGTAATAACACTAAATTTGTTTTTATGGTTTATTTACATTGAATATTGTTATGCATATATTAGAATCGCCTCTACTTACAGCCATTTCTCATATAAAGCTATGACAGATTTGCATGTTTTTTTTTTTTTTAAATGTGTACTAAATGTGTTTATACCACTGATCTATATATAATGACTATTATACTATGTCTATTATAGATCAGTGGTTTATACTTATTTTTAGACATTGGGTTCTTCAGTGAAGGGAAAACTACAACAGTGGAATCTCATACATTAAACATACACATGCCAATTAACTGAAATATTTCAAGGTAAGTAAACTATTTATATTAGTGATCCATATACATTACCAGTCAAAAGTTTTTGGACAGCAAGATTTTTAATGTTTTTAAAGAATTCCCTTCTCTCTAAGCCTACATTTATTTGATCCAGCATTTCAGGGGATCCAATACAGCATTTAAAATAACTGCTTTCTATTTGAATATATTTTAAAATGTAATTGTCCAGTCTTTTCAAAGCTTTTAAAATAGAAAGCAGTTATTTAAAATAGTAAAAATATTTCACAATATTACTGCTTTTACTGTATTTTGGATCAAATAAATACAGGCTTAGTGAGTAGAAAAGAATTCTTTAAAAAACTTTAAAAAAATCTTACTGTTCAAAAACTTCTGATTAGTAGTGTAGGTTTTCCAACAATTATGAAAAAATGTTTCTAGTTTATCTGTAAAATGTTTCTTCTTCTGCTTCATCTTATCACAGAGGAAGGAGTCAATGAAGGAAGTTTTATGCGACCGGATGACACCAGCATTGCTGCACTAACTCCAAGAACTCCTCCCAAGTTTTTAGCATTTTCAACGGTGAAGCAGTGGAACAGAAGACCTTACTACAAGCAGTGGATCTGTGTTTCAAACATTTCTACATGTATGACATCAACTACCCAAAGCTCCTCTGCACCCATTTGCAGCACACTGTCTTTAATATTCCAGGAGTTCTTTCAACACATTACCTCTTCCTTAGAAACTTTGTATTTATTGATCTGTAAAACTTTTTATGTTGCTGATTATCAGCAAGTCCAGCAGCCAGCAGATTTACTTTGTTTTATTATTATTATTATTACTTGTGTTTATGATTTTTTATTTTTGTTTTATTGATAAAGGTTTGTATGTTATGTTTGTTTTATTTGTGCACATTTGTGTATGTGTTGATATAAATAAATATGAATTGATACACATTTATGACCCTGGACAACAAAACCGGTCATAAGTATCATGGGTACATTTGTAGAAATAGCCAAAATTGCATTGTATGGGTCAAAATGATCAAATTTTCTTTCATGCCAAAAATCATTAGAATATTAAGTAAAGATCATGTTCCATGAAGATATTTTGTAAATCTCATAGGTATATCGAAACTGAATTTCTTATTAGTAATGTATTGCTAATAACTTCATTTGGACAACTTTAAAGACAATTTTCTCAATATTTAGATTTTTTTGCACCCTCAGATTCCAGATTTTCAAATAGTTGTTCTATCCTATCAAACCACATATTAATAGAAAGCTTATTTATTGAGCTTTCAGATGATGTTTACATTTAAATACAAAAAACTCGACCCTTATGACGGGTTTTGTGGACCAGTCACATTTGTTGGTTTTGAATTCAGTGTACATCTTGAAAATATGTCAGTTGTGTTTGCATATTTGTGTTCTGAATGTATTATATTTTCACATTCTTGTACACTTATTTTGTAAACATTTGCAGTATGACTGTTTTACATTTAAAAATATATTTGTAAAAAAAATATTTGCATATTTAAATAAACAAAATATTTATTTGAAAACAAAGTAGTGTTATAGTGTATTTTTATTAAAAAATAAATAAATAAATAAATAAAAACTGATATAAATGAATCTAAATAATTAACTCAACTATTGGGTTACTTTTAACCCAACTGGATTTTAACCCAATTCATTGGGTTAAAATAACCCATAGATGGGAAGGTGCTATACCAACCCATAGTTGGGGGTTACTAGTTGGGTTATTTTTAACCCAACATTTTTTAGTGAGTAGAATACTTTTTGTGTGCACCTCCTTATTATGGAGCTGCAGGATTATACCAGGCGATTCAAAGTTTACTTCAGGATGTCAGTAAACATTAACGCTTTGCTAGCGTTACTGGAGCCACATATTATAAAGAAGACCACTAATTTCCGTGAACTCAGTGTTAAAGGACCTTTACAGTGTTTTGTATCGAACCCGATCTGAACTTTTTTTTATGACAGACGAAAGTTTCGGAGGCAGTGTGTAAACGTAACTGACATAACGTGAGGTTGTATTTATTTTTTGATGTGTAAAAAATTTTGGACTGAAATTTAGGCCTCAGTGTGCAATGACCTTGACAATACACAGACTGTTGTACTACACTGTGGACTACTTTTCCCATGCTCCACCTCTCTGATTACGCACACAGCTGCAGCCAGTCACACACAGTATAAATACAAGGCCCCAACTATTATTCTGGGCTGAGCATTGTATTGCATTTAACACTCTATTAATGTTAGCTACATTACAGAGCCTCTCCGAGCATTTCCTAGTTTCCTAATCTGGTTATATGATTCTTGTATCTCACCCTTGTTTGTCTCATCTTATCTTTCTTCAGCCTGCCCTGGATTTATTATTCAGCCTCCCTTTTGTCTTGCCCTCTCTGACTCTGTTCGCCCCTCGTTTGAACTTTAGACTGTTTGAATTTCTGATTTGCCTCGCCCTTTGGGTTACGTTCACCGCCGATCAACACTTGCCTGTCCCTGGATCACTCTTGTGTCTTGCCCTGTTTGTATCTGTTTGCTGGTGTTGACCCTGCCTGTGTTTTGATCATGCATTTGTTAAATAAAAGCTTGCATTTTGATCCTCCCGCTTCAAGTCTTGTTCGCTCCATTACAGAATACTCTGCCACACAAGGATCCAGCAGCTTTTCAGTTGGACACGGCTAGGTATGGACATTGCTAGAATATTAGCCCTCGAGCAGTGCACGCGATCGTTCAAGGACTATAATCAAGAGTATCTAGCATTGCAAATTACTCTGATCTACCAGACTGTTTTTTTTGTGATGGCATTATTCAACCTTTAAAGTCTAAGCCTAGACCCGAGGGTCTGCATTCATCACTCGCTCAGTTTATAGACTATGCTTTGTTGTGCGTTTTCTCCCCATACACTGTGGGTGTTGCGGAGGAACATGACACTGTGTCCGTGACTGAAATGGTGGCCGCACTGGAGCGTGCTCACATAATGCTGGCGACAGCAGAGTCCGTTCACAAAATGGCAGTGACAACAACGCTCCGTCATGTCACTGCTGCCATCCCTGGCCAAATCAAGCTACAGCTGATCTTCCTGAGTCAAGTCAAGTCACAGTTGATCTTCATGAGTCAAGCCAAGCTACAGCTCATTGGAAAGTCTAGTGATGAAAAAGTATTCAGGATGAACAATGGATATATTCTCAGACATCTCCTGACAGCCCCGCTGCTCACCCTCAGTCCACCATCTGTGTGGTGGGTTCGCCGCGGGTCTGCCAGTCTCCATGGGCGTCATGGCTGGAGAATCCCTCGTGTCCGCCTCCAGCCTCTGAGTCCTGGACTCCGCCTCGGCCCTTCGACCCAGCGGCTCCACCCCGGGTCTCAGCTCCCTCGTCTCCACCATCGCCCATCGGTCCACCAGCTCCACCGGGCTTCATCGTCCCTCCAGCTCCACCTTGATTAGTCGTTGTCCCGCCATCGCCTCAAGACTCCACTCCTTCGGCTACGCCTCGTTGCTCCGTCCCACCAGCTCCGTTGGGTTCCTCTCTCCCTCCAGCTCCGCCTCAGTCCTCTGTCACTCTGGTTCTGCTGCGGACCTCCGGATCTCCGCCTCAGTCGCCAGAGCCTCGGGCTCCGCCTTGGCCCTCCGGATCCTCGGTGTCGCCCTGGATTATCGACTCTCCGTCTCCACCTCGGGCTCCACCTCCACCTGCTCCGCCTCCTCCTCGTCCCGGGAGTCCGTCCTCCACCAAAGCATCCTCCTACACTGACTTTTTTGTTACCTTCCCACATCCACTCCTTTGTTTTTGTTTTTCTACGGCACAAGGCCGCGCCTTCCGGGAGAGGGGGGAGTAATGTCACACCCCTGTGGACTGTCTATATTGGTTTATCCCTTCTGTGGCCTTATTTGGTCTTTCCTGTTCCGTTCCTTGTTAATCATTATTGGTTAATCACCCACACCTGTCCTTGTATTGTTAGCATCCCTTCAAAAGTTGTATTCCATTCTGTGTTTGTCGTTGGACCTTAACGTTCTGTTGGTGTGTGTTTTCCCCTGCCCTACCTGTCTGGATGTACCATTTGTGGAGTTTATTAAAGACTGTTTCTTTATTTTAAACCTCAACACTTTGCTTTTGAAGTTTGCTTTCTGATTTTTGAAGTTGACGGAGAAAATACGATTGAGAAAATATGAGTTTTTCGACACACCCTACCTGTCTTGAGCCAGAATACACAGAGTTCAGGGAGAGCAAGGCAAGACAAGCATTTGAGAATAAAAAGTAAATTGTATTTTTTTTGTATGAAAATTCTTTCTCAGTTGTAATCATTTACAACCGCATTTGGAGCCGCATTTAAACTGCATTTTGAAAGTTCAAAATCAGGGCACCATATCAGCCCATTATATGAACAAAAATGCTGAAATGTTTTCCTCAAAAGACATAATTTCTTTACGACTGAAGAAAGAAAGACATGAAACATCTTGGATGACAATGGGGTGAGTACATTATATGTGAATCTTTGTTTTGGAAGTGGACTTCTCCTTTAAAGCACCTTGATGTATTTGTTTCTTATAAACATGGACTGGAGACATGGACTCCTTATTCCTTTAACAAGCAGTTATCACTTTCCTTTTAAAGATTGGTAAGCCTATTCATCTGGCTGTCTTTATGATTATATAGTTGCATTGTTTTATTTGATTTTCCTGACGTCGTTTTTCCTACTGTCCAGGAAACAGCAGAACAGACCTACAAACCAACAGCTGAGAACCACTGTGATGTTAAATTATGATATTTGAATCACAAATTAAATAATTAGCCTTTTAGGAGCCACTTAAAAACAATTAATATTCATTACTGTACTGTTGTAATAGTATCTCAGGGTACTGTTAAAATCCAGAGGGAATTAATCTGTTCAGTTAGTGCAGTTATTCCCACAAATGCAATCACAGTTCAAAGACACACACACACTTAGTTAAGTGAAACAAATAAAATAATAACAATAAATGGCAGTTGTAATTTATCACAAGTTTGACACAAAGGAAAAAAAGATGACAGTCAATATATGCTAGAATTAAAGACTCTTTATATCAGTGGATATAAACTTAAATTCTGATGCTTAAATTTTAATGTATTTGTTCTGATTTTCTCTTCCTTATTGTTTGATTTGATTTTGACAGCCAGAGTGAAATTTTATCTTATAGAGCCCATCCTGATAGAAGGTTATTAAAAATAATTTAGATTCTTAAAAAATAAGAAATAAATAAAATAAGCATATACAAACTTTTAACTAGTAGAAAATTATTTAGCTATATATTTGTAGGCCTTCATAGTAAATAATCAGAATATAAGGGAGATGGTCATTCTTCTGTTACAAAAAAAATGTGTGTATTGCTTTGTCTCTGTCACCCTCTTCTGGTTATATTTGGGCTGTACAACACACTAGCAGGTGATTTGTATTACTAGAGGTAATCCATGTTATTAAAAGGCCTTTTAAATGATCATGTTTGTGGAGTGCCTTTTCTCAGTTCCAGAAATGTCATCTGAGTCTATTCTGAGAATTTATTTATTTAAAATCCATCCTGGAAACAACTGACATTGTTGTTACAAAGATTTACATTTTGGTTTATTTACATTACAATTCTTTTTTGGAATTGAGTGTAATTCTGCATGTTTTCTAATAAACAGATGAATAAATAAACAAAAATAAAATAAGGGTGTGTTCACACTTGTCATGTTTGGTTCGATTAAAACAAACTCTGGTGCGATTGCTCTGTTAGTGCAATTCATTTGAGTAAGTGTGAACAGTGCCATCCGAACCCTAGTGTGCACCAAACAAGCGGGCCGAGACTGCTAAAAAGATGGGTCTTGGTCCACTTCCAAATGAACTGTGGTATGGTTTGAATGAAATATGAATGCGATGTGGACCAGAGACTTCTAAACGAACCAAAAACAGAAAGTAATGACACGACGTGACGCTATGCAACATGATTCCTCGCAGGGAACAAGCATTGTTTCCAAAACAAAACGAGCAGAGAACAAACATAGAGCAACGAGGAGGTAAAGTGCTTTTTATGAGCTCTTTGTGAGTTTGCAGATAGTGATAATAAAATCATATACACCCAACGAGCGTGCTTAGTCCAGCAGATGGCAGGTGTATTTGGCTTAAAGCGACCGATCAGTGAATGGGTACATTGATGTAATACACACACAGCGCCGCTTTAAGTTGAATGCACCTTTACCTTTTGTTTGGAGTGTTCGGTGAGTTCCGTCATGAAATATACGTCATTCAACCCGACCAATCAGGTTGTGAACGTATCACTATGCCTTTAGGTTCGGTATCTTTAGGTTCGCTGTCAAAAATGCCAGTATAAACGCTAAGCGGATCAAGACCAAATATATAATTTTCCTTTTTGGTCTGGACCAAATGAACCAAACGAACTGAACCACAAGTGTGAACACATGCTGTTGCCACTAGTGTGCAATGAGCCTTGGGATAGTAGGGGCTGCGAAAGACACATTTATTGTATTCTTTGTGGTTTGGTAATCGAAGGCCGCATTTCAAGGCCTGAATTAGAACACAACAATGAACCCAAAAACACTGAAAGATATGGATTTTAGTCGTCTCAAACTTCCTGTACTGTGATGTAATTTTCAGAGCACACCTTCATTGCAATCTTCACAGCCACATGAGAAGTGCAGAAACTGTTTATCTGACAGTGAGCAGCACCAAATTCATGATGCCTGACATGTCTGATCACAGATTTGGTCTCATATCAGGATAATAACGCACCATAATGCTGCGGTCATTAAACACAGATTTGATTTTTCCAGAATATTATTAATACATCCATTTCTTCACTGCTACAACACAACACACCATAAGGGCTTTTATTTATTCCCTCTAGACTGTAATAATAGTATCTAAATTGTAAAAATAGTATCCTGAGATAAGTAACATAATGAAACATTTATTGTTTTTAATTATTTGACCCATAAAAGGCTATTTTCCTGTATCAGAATATAGTTATATAATGCATATTTATATGTATTGCAGCAACATTTAATGAGGATTAAGAAAATTACAGTATGCTGATGCTGACCTTTCTAATCAAAAAGATTAAATCATTAATAAATGTATATTTTCCACTACTGCAAATAGCTTTTGTATTCATGGTGAAACTGTCACACGTACCAGATCACGTGAGGTCACGAGGACCCGGAAGTAACTTCACGCAGGTATTTAAGCAGGAAGCAGGTGTTGTTTTGCACCAGACATTGAGTTCATGCTCGACTCCACGTCAGGTCCCATCTTCATCTCTACTCACGTGAGTAAACTCTCTGCTCTTCGGAGCGCTTATTTACCTGTCTGTGTGCGTGTGAGAACGCGGATTTCTTGGTGGAAATCTCTACTCCTTGTCGGAGCGTTCTCAGACCAACTGCATGATTTACCTGCTCACTCGTGCACTTCCGCATTTGAGTATTCCGTCACGCTACAAGGGGACTCATCTCGAACCTTTCATTTCTTGTCCAGCCTCCGTGACAGAATGTCTGGTCCCGAAATGGTCCCGGCAGATCTGGAGCAATTGTGGGGTGTGATCCAGCAGCAGTGGGGGGAAATCATGAGTCTGAGGCAGGAGTTGGTGGGGCTTCGGGCGGAGGTCAACGCGCTTCATGCCGAAACCGCGGGTCTTCGGGCGGAGTGCGGGGTTCTCCAGTCCGACCTCACCGCCCTGCAATCGGACTATGATGACCTGGCTGCTGCGCAGATTGCCCCCGCAGAACCAGTCCGTCCCGCCCTTCAACCTAAGATCGCACTTCCGGATAAATGGGATGGGTCCGGAACCCGGTGTGATGTATTCCTCACTAACCTGTCACTTTTGTTTGAGTTCCAGCCAGCACGTTATCCATCCGACCGCAGCAGGATCGCTCTCCTCATCTCCCTTCACACCGGGCAGGCAGCTGAGTGGGCTGCGGCGGTCCTGAAAGCTGACGGGATCGCTGCCCACTCATATCCCGAGTTCACCACCCAGCTCAGGGCCGCCTTTCAACACCCTGAGAGTGAAGTGGAGGTGGATTCCCGTTTATACCACCTGAAGCAGGGCGAGTGCAGCGTCAGCAAATACACAATGGATTTCCGTACACTCGCCGTCCAAACACAATGGAGTGACGCGGCGCTCCGCACAGCCTTTTATGAAGGACTGTCCACCCGTCTGAAAGACGAACTGGCTGTGCGTGAGCTGCCGGCCACCCTGGAGGGCATGATCCAGCTCGCCCTCCGGGTGGATCAACGCATGGGTCACACTTCTAAACGTCTCTCTCATCTTTCCACAGGCTCCACCCTCCGTCACCGCCATCTGGATCAACCCTTCACCCACGCTGTCGCTGCGCCATCTCCTCCTCCACCGGCCGCTCCAGAGGCCCACTCATCAGGAGCCGGGGAACCCATGCAGATAGGGCGCACCTCCCTGACGGCAGCGGAAAGGGCTAGACGCTACCGCGAAGATCTATGTGCCTATTGCGCCTCCCCAGATCACCACCGTGCAATCTGCCCTTTGCGTACGGGAAACGGCCAGACCAGGTGAAGAGGGGGAGGTCTTCATCTGGTTCCGCTACCATCAAATCCTATCCCGCTGTTTCCCGGCTGCTCCTTCAGGTATCAATCCTCATGGGCCACTGACGGATCGTGACCACCGCATTTGTTGACTCAGGTGCGGCTGGGAATTTTATCGATCAGGCTTATGCTGCCCAATTGGGGATTGAGACTGAGGTGTTTTCCCAGCCTTTAAACAACACAGCCATCGACGGTCGCCCCCTCAACTTCAGCCCCGTCACTCAACGCACCAAAGAACTTCACCTTCAAATCGACAACCACTCTGAGAAGATCCATTTCTATATCACCAAGATCACCTCACCTCCTATCATCCTGGGACACCCGTGGCTCATCACACACGACCCATTCATCTCCTGGACCACCAACCGAATTGTCCACTGGGGGGCGACCTGTCAGGAGCTCTGTCTCCAGGCGAAGGCTGGGACGTGTTCAGGGGAGTCCGAGGTTCCCGATGTCAGCCTGGAGAGCATCCCCGTTCCGTACCGCGATCTGGCCGAGGTCTTTAGTAAGAGACGTGCCGCCCTCCTACCACCTCATCGACCCTACGATCTGGCTATTGATCTCGTGCCGGGCGCGGTACCACCCCGCGGCCATCTGTACTCCCTGTCGGCCACCGAACATCAGGCGATGGAGGAGTACGTGGCTGAAGGACTTCGGGCCGGCACTATCCGTCCTTCCAGCTCCCCGGCGGCCGCGGGCTTCTTCTTCGTGAAGAAGAAGGACGAGGGTCTCCGCCCACGTGTTGACTATCGGGGACTCAACCAGATTACCATCAAGAACCGTCATCCACTCCCTCTCACTAACACCGCCCTGGACGCCCTCTCTGGTGCCCGTTTCTTCACGAAACTGGACCTACGGAGCGCTTACAACTTGGTCCGCATCAGGGAGGGTGATGAGTGGAAGACGGCCTTCATAACCCCCACTGGTCACTACGAGACCCTGGTTATGCCGTTTGGTCTGTGCAACAGTCCATCTGTATTTCAACAATTCATAAATGATGTTCTCCGGGACATGCTGGGTAGGTGGTGCTATGCTTACTTGGATGACATCCTCGTATATTCGAAGACGCTCGAGGAACACACCCAGCATGTCCGAGCAGTACTCCGGAGGTTGCTGGCCCATCAGTTGTACTGTAAGTTGGAGAAATGTGCCTTTCACCAGCACACCACCACATTCCTTGGCTTCGTAATATCTTCTCAGGGTGTGGCCATGGATCCCCAGAAGCTGGAGGCTGTGCGCTCGTGGCCCCTACCCACGTCGCTCAAACAGCTGCAACGTTTTCTGGGGTTCGCTAACTTCTACCGGCGATTTATCCAGGGCTTCAGCGCAACTGCAGCACCTCTGACTGCTCTTACCAAACCATCACGCGGAGAATTCCAACTCACACCTGAAGCCATCCAAGCCTTCAAGAAACTGTGTCTCCTGTTCACCACCTCTCCGGTTCTCATCCATCCCAACCCGACTAAACCTTTCGTTGTTGAAGTGGACGCTTCCGATGTGGGCGTAGGGGCGGTCCTTCCACAACGCGGTCCAGACGAGAAACTACATCCCTGTAGTTTTTTCTCGAGAAAATTCAATTCCACACAGCAGCGTTACGGGGTAGGGGACTGTGAACTGTTGGCCATCAAGTGGGCTCTGGAAGAGTGGCGTCACTGGCTCCAGGGCGGCAGCGACCCATTCACCGTCTGGACCGACCACCAGAACCTCACCGTCATCCGCCAGACCAAACAGCTTAACCCCAGGCAGGCGCGGTGGGCTTTATTCTTCGAGCACTTCCACTTCCATCTCTCCTACCGGCCCGGCTCGAAGAATGCCAAAGCGGACGCCATCTCCCGCCAACACCAACGAGACACCACCTCCTCGGAGCCCGCGCCTGTCCTGCCTCCTCACATCATCTTGGCTCCTCTCCAGTGGGGGTTAGAAGAGAGAGTCACGGTCTGGAACCTCCTCCACCGGAAACCCCCGCTGGGCGACTCTTTGTGCCCGACCATCTCCGCAAAGAAGTTCTCCAGTGGGGGCACGATTCCACATTGGCAGGACATCAGGGGGTCCAGAGGACCATCTCGTTTATCGGCAGGGCGTTTTGGTGGAGGACGTTGAGGAGAGACGTACAGGAGTACATCTGCGCTCGCTCCAAGACCACCAACTCACCATCTACCGGCGAGCTGCAGCCCCTCCCCATCCCCAAACGCCCCTGGAGTCACATCTCGGTCGATTTTGTCACTGGACTCCCTGACTCGCAAGGCAAGAACACCATCCTGACCATTGTGGATCGCTTCTCGAAGTCTGTGCACCTGGTGGCTCTCACCGGACTCCCCTCTGCCAAGACCACCGCGGAGCTTATACTCGAGCACGTAGTCCGCTTGCATGGGTTTTCCAAGGACATCGTCTCGGACAGAGGGCCCCAGTTCACGGCCAAGTTCTGGCAGGCCTTCTGCTGTCTGGTCGGCACCACCACCAGCCTATCGTCCGGTCACCATCCTCAGACGAACGGCCAGACGGAGCGGGCCAACCAACAACTGGAGCGCTTCCTTCGATGCTTTGCGGGTGAACATCAGCGCTCCTGGGCGCGCTACCTCGTCTGGGCCGAACTATCTAATAATCTGCACACATCTTCGGCCACCAATCTAAGCCCTTTCGAGGTATGCTACGGGTACCAACCTCCGGTGTTCGAACATCAAGAACCGGAGGTTGATGTCCCGTCCGCCCAACAGTTGGTCCGCCGGTGCCGGCGGCTTTGGAATCACGCCCGGACTGCCATTCAGAAAGCCAACCAACGCTACACCACTCAACACCGCCGCCGGCACCCTCCGGGACGATTGTTCCATGTCGGTGACAGGGTCTACCTTTCCACCCGCAACATCAATCTGAAGATGGATTCTAAGAAACTCACTCCACGCTTCATCGGACCCTACAAGATCACTCACCGATTAAACCCTGTCACCTTCCGGCTCCAGCTGCCTGCTTCCCTCCGGATCCATCCTGTATTCCATCAATCTCAACTCAAACATGTCTTCTTCTCCCCTCTGTCTCCCCAGGTCACTGCTCCTCCCCCGGTCCGGATCATCGACGGTGGTCCTGCGTACACCGTCCGGCAGATCCTTGACTCTCGAACCCGTGCCGTGGCACCCAATACCTCGTCGATTGGGAGGGCTACAGTCCGGAGGAGCGTTCTTGGGTCCCCGGGCGGTTCATCCTGGACCCCACTCTCATCCAGGACTACTGTCGTCGGGTATCCTCCGTTCCGGGACCGTCGGGTGCCGGTCCTGGAGGGGGGGGTACTGTCACACGTACCAGATCACGTGAGGTCACGAGGACCCGGAAGTAACTTCACGCAGGTATTTAAGCAGGAAGCAGGTGTTGTTTTGCACCAGACATTGAGTTCATGCTCATCTCGAACCTTTCATTTCTTGTCCAGCCTCCGTGACAGAAACTTTTGGCAAGAGTTGCATCATCTTTGATTGAAAGATCAAGAGTGTTTATATCTCAGGATAATTATGTTTGTCAAAGTTCACCTGTTAATCAGCAGCACTCATGATTGATGACTAATTATGTGTTGACACACAGGAGACCATGTACAAACATCTCTGACACCTGGGAGAATCCTGTCTCCCATCACCTTGAGTACTGTAGATCAAAACATCATTAAAAACAGTTTTGTGTAGAAGAGGAATGACCTTACAAAACCACTTTATTAACAATTTATATTTTCAATTTGTTATATCTTTTGGTGTAATACGTATAATAATTGAATAATAAATTGAATCATAAAAGCGTGCATGCAACAGTGTGCACATAAAAAAATGCCAAAGCTCAATGCCCTTAATGCACACTAAACCCACACTATCTAAAATAATGCTTTAGAGTGGTATTTGCATAGAGTGGTAAATGCATCCCATTGTGCATCATGTTCAAGAGTTTGTGTGCTCTGAAACTGCACTCTAAGTTGCAATGTTGCACTTCGACAATATCATAAGTTACCCCTAATGTTTATATGCCAAGTGTTTGTTTGGTTTATATTATTGGTATAAATGTTTGTTTAAAGATTATCTAGATAGCATAAGATTACTAGTCTAAGTTCCACATTAAGAAGAAACATTTTCATATTATGCTATCCTGTCAGTATTCATGCTCATAATTCCCATTTCCGACAAAGAACCTCCAGTAAACTTCCGCATTCTCTCTCTGTACCAGAGCTGCCTCAGACATCGCATACTCTAAATATGAAGTAATCATGTAAACATACCTTGAGATTCACAAAGAGACGTACATGCAAAGTCAGAATTCTGGGAAGAAAAGGACACAATTAGGCCTACCAATTTTGTAGGGAGTAATGGAAAACTAATATAATAAATAGTGTACTTATCACTCCCTGAAAGCAGTAGATTGTTTATTCTTATAGTTACTGTATATTCTTGAGTTACTGTAATATACTGGACATTATTGAAAACACAAAGGGCAATTCTGTGGTCTGTTCACAGACTAGTGAAAAAATCTATCAAAACTAAAGCAGTGGCCAGAACATTTCTTTCAGCATTGTAGAATTACATCATTGCATTGTCTGAATCTCTCAAGAGATGAATCAGAAGATATATTTGGATTCAGTGACACAATTGCCCAATGATCTTTACAACATAAGAGAATAAGGACAAATCACAGCTGAATAATTTCATTCAAAGCAGCTCACAAGTGTTCATACAGTCACTGTCATTGTTTGCTCTTGCTCTGAAACTTTATGTATACAGGTCTGTATTTATGTAAACTTTACATAAATGTATAATTTCAGCATTTGAAAATAGGTGTTAGAAGAGTAAGATGACAATTTTGTGAATTCCCTTAATTTTGTTTATGTCTTCATGTTAATTTCTGTTTTCTCCTTGTTCAAAACATCAAAGCTGCCATGAGTTCTTTAAATGCAAGTTTTGTCCAGAATATGTCTATTGTTCATCCTGAATATTTTTTCATCATTGGACTTTCAGGTATACCGTACATCAGTTATTACTATATTTTTTTATTAATCGCATATTTGATTGCTGTAATTGGGAACTCTATAGTCCTTTTCATTATAGCTCTTGAACGAAGTCTGCACAGTCCAAAGTACATTGGTGTGTTTAACTTGGCCTTGGCTGACCTTGGTGAAACTAATGCACTAATTCCTAACATGATGAAGATTTTTTTTTCTGACTCACAGTACATGTCCTACAATGCTTGCTTGGCAAATATGTTTTTTGTGAATTTCTTTATTACTGTGCAAAGTGCCACTCTTGTTGTTCTGGCATTTGATCGCTTCATTGCAATTTGCTTGCCATTAAGATATCATGCAATAGTGAATAACACTGTCATGTCTTTAGCGTTTATAGTATTATGGGCGTTTAACACTTCTCTGGTGGCTCTGGCAACATCTTTGATGACCCGACTTTCAATCTGTAAATCTAATGTGGTGCAGAGTTATTATTGTGATTATGGACCAGTGTTGAGGTTGGCATGCAACGACAACAGCATTAATATGTTTTTTACAAATCTCATCGCAGCTATGTTCCTTTTAGCACCATTGTTCATTATATTCCTGTCATATGTGGGCATTTTTTTTGCCTTAAGTAAAATTACAACTTGGGAAGCACGGTTAAAAGCACTGAAGACTTGTGTTTCTCACATGTTGCTGGTTGGAATTTTTTTTCTACCTGTAATATGCATTTTCATTGCTTCATCAATTACTTCTCTCACTCCCAATGCCAGAATCATCAGCACATCTCTTTCATTTACTCTTCCACCAATGTTAAATCCCATTATTTATGTTTTAAACACAGCTGAAATCAGAGTCTTACTTCAAAAACTGCTTAAAAACAGAACTGTGCCAATTAGAAAGAACATTTCAAAATGACTGTAATGATTGTTTGTGTTCTTTCACCATTAGGAATTAGATGAAAATTAAATTTATTTTTTCATAAATGTTTTTAGATTCATTCCGTGGAAAATAAGTGTACGAGCAGAAAATTGTTCAGTTCACTCTGCTACACTCCTAACATGTAGAGTGGGCGTTATGTGAGACGTAATGTATGTTGGTGAACAGCAGTGATATGCTGTACATTTACTTATGAATATATTTTAATTGTATGTACTGTGTTCTTAATTACGGGCTGCAAGACAAAACAACAAAACTGAAAATTGTATACGGTTTTTTAATTAATTTTTTTTGTGAACAGTGCTGATGTATTTCAAGCTACCCTAAGATTTCATCCACCCAAATGCTTTTAACTGTCACGTTTGTTCATTTTATGCTTATATCATTCAAAAATAATGCAAACCAAGGACCCATTTTCCACATGAGTATGTCTGAGATCTGCTAATAAGGTTCTTTTTTATTGTTTCTCTGTTGCGATGTCTAAACTTTTTATTTCTGTATTTGCTGTACAATAAAAAGTAAATGCTAAACATGAACTAAGACATCAATTTATTGATGAAGTTTAAGGTAATCCTGTTTATCAATAAAGAAGGTCTGGACATAAACTCTTAATTTCTCAAATTTTGTTATTATCTCATTTATTGAGGGGTAACCTCTCTAAAAGTATCATACATTAAAGTGCCCCTATTATGCCATTTTAAAGGTTGCTAATATTGTTTTAATAGACTCCCAAAACAGGTTTACATGTATGCAAGGTCAAAAAACACTTTTGTCAAAAAACGTTTTCTCCAAAAATAGATTTAATTTTACCCCATTTCTAAATGATTCATAAAGGACTTGTGTGAAGCAGTTCGAAGAATCAGTCTCTCTAAACCCCTCCTTTCCGTGATCCCTCACTGCTGTGATTGGTCAGATGGCGCAGTCCTTTATGATTGGTCTACCGCGTATGCATGTCGGTGAACGAAACACCCATTGCCATAACTGAAGGTGCGTTCACACCATATCAGAATTTCCGTAATTACAAGTTGGAGATTCCAACTTGTAAAAAGCGTTCACGTCCTTGTAGAACTTGTAATTACAACTTGTGAACTGGGAGTCTTCTGAGAGCTACGACTTGTACCACATGACTGCTGTACCACCTGACCAACGTAGGCTTGTTTAGGCGTTGATAGTGCTGCCATAGAAAAGCATGAGTCCGAGTCTGAGGACGTGAACAGCTCCGAGTAGAACGTCACATGTTGTCATTTCGAAATTACAGTAATTACGATATGGCGTGAACGCAGCATGACTTACAGCCCTGGATACTTGTCAATACTTAGAAAAGATGGCATCGATTTTACCATACCAATTCGAGCCAGAGTCTGATGATGAAACGGCTGAAGTGGCTGATCAACAAGTTAGCACGGTCTGCCATGGAAAGTGCTTGCAATATGCTTATGTAAGCGAACCGGGCACACCTTTATGTTGTATACTTCAGCATGGTATATTGCATTAAGGCGGCTTTCACACCGAACGCGGAAAAGGCTGCGCAGCGGAAAAAGTTCATTTGAACAACTCATTTGAACTTTGTCCGGCGGAAGAAATTGAAACGAATGGGTTTCATAGCACAGCGCTTTCCGCATTCGGTGTGAAAGCTGCTTCGTGCGCCATCCTTCATCATTACTCCAACTAATGAGACAGACAGAATTGTCAGGCTACAGTGGGTCCACAGCTGAACAACAGAACTACAAAAGCGTGATTTAGCCGATTAGCAAGACATGTGCAGGGTTGTTACACAACATAACATACACAACTACGTATTTTGAATGATCGCTAGAAAATACAATCTTTGTAGATTCATCTTTTGGAAGTGAATATAAAACAATTTTACTCACAGCGTAGGATACAGTGTCTTCTGTATAATGTACGTGTAAATTTCCATGTGACGTAAACTGCATGGAAATGTTACAGTTTGTGGGTGGGCAAGTTGTTCGCGACGTAGAACGTGGGCGGACATTATGCAAATGTGTTACTTCGTGACGTGTGGCCGTAACAGAAAAAGATTCGAATTCCTGACGACTTGTTCAGGCAAATGTGAGCCGACTCTTTTTTTTTTTTGATAGACAATAACTTTATTTATCGTGCACTGTCGGCTTCACAACTTTGCAGATAGTTTATGTTCACATACAGCTACATGACACTCCATGAAAGATCATATTTGAAAAGGCATAATAGGAGCACTTTAACACATGATTAAGGGAATATGTTGGAAACAACACAATGACAGCTGGGTCAGTTTCTGGGTGAGCCTGTAGGAATAATACCAGCAACACCCCAAATGTCATGATTCATCATTAATAATATCATGCAATGCTATTCAGCTAGGCTCCTATAGCCTAAATAGCCATTGTCATGTTTTGACTCAACTATTTAACTTATTTTTATTTTACTGTGTCATATGGAAAACCACTACTAGCACAACAGATCCACAAATGGACACAGGAATTCAAAAACAGCATTTAAGATTAAGTTGCTGTGGCATTGTTGCAGGCCTTTCTAAGCCTCTGGGCCCTATGCACTTTTGCTCCTGTTGTGACACCCTCTGGTCTCAACCCCTATTGATTACAAATCTAACAATCCAATCATGCAATCAATGCACGTGACATCACTATTGCAGAAAGCCAGCTTTGAAGATGGAACAGTAAAATATGAAAAAATAAAAGGAAATTGTAGCTTTACTCTATTCAGGTATTACATGGCTTGCCCACTCATATACTGTAGCTGCATACACGGAGGGTGAACTAACTCCAGGATAAGGCCAAATGTAGCCTAATATTAGTGTGATCTATTACTACACACATTATAAATCTGCTTTTTAGGCAAGTACCTCGTATGGCTGTCTGTCTGACCTCGTTGTAACCGACTTGAGTGGGCAAATGCTCACATTCAATGGTGTCTGGCACTTTGGAGAGGTTTTTTTTTCACGGATGAATCCCGGTATCCACTGTACAGTTAGTGGAAAATAAATAGAAATCATGATGCTGTCTTTACTTCTAAATATGAAGTAATCATGTAAACATACCTTGAGATTCACAAAGAGACGTACATGCAAAGTCAGAATGGGAAGAAAAGGACACAATTAGGCCTACCAATTTTGTGGGGTGTAATGGAAAACTAATTACTTATCACTCCTGTTACAGCCAATGCATGGACAAACATTTGTAAAGATTGTTTATGTCTTGTAGTTACTGTATATCCTTGAGTTACTGTAATATAATGGACATTTATGAGAACACAAGAGGCAATTCTGTTGCCTGTTTGCAGACTAGTGAAAAAAACCTATCAAAACTAAAGCAGTGGCCAGACGTTCATTTCAGCATTGAAGTATTACATCATTGCATTGTCTGAAATCTCTCAAGAGATGAATCAGAAGATATATTTGGATTCAGTGACACAATTGCCCAATGATCTTTACAACATAAGAGAATAAGGACAAATTACAGCTGAGTAATTTCATTCAAAGCAGCTCACAAATGTTCATACAGTCACTGTCATTGTTTGGTCTGGCTCTGAAACTTTATGTATACAGGTCTGTGATTGAAATATTAAGCAAAAACTTTACATAAATGTATAATTTCAGCAATTGAAAATAGGTGTTAGAAGAGTAAGATGACAATTTTGTGAATTCCCTAAATTTTGTTCATGTCTTCATGGTAATTTCTATTTTCAGCTTGTTCAAAACAAACACAAAGCTGCCATGAGTTCTTTAAATCTAAGTTTTGTCCAGAATATGTCTATTGTTCGTCCTGAATATTTTTTTATCATTGGACTTTCAGGTATACCGTACAGTAGCTATTACTATATTTTTTTATTTATCGCATATTTGATTGCTGTAATTGGAAACTCTGTAGTCCTTCTCATTATAGGTCTTGAACGAAGTCTGCACAGTCCAAAGTACATTGGTGTGTTTAACTTGGCCTTGGCTGACCTTGGTGAAACTAATGCAGTGATTCCTAACATGATGAAGACTTTTTTTTCTGACTCACAGTACATGTCCTACAATGCTTGCTTGGCAAACATGTTTTTTGTGAATTTCTTTATTACTGTGCAAAGTGCCACTCTTGTTGTTCTGGCATTTGATCGCTTCATTGCAATTTGCTTGCCATTAAGATATCATGCAATATTGAATAATACTGTCATGTCTTTAGCGTTTATAGTATTATGGGTATTTAACACTTCTATGGTGGCTCTGTCATCATCTTTGATGACCAGACTTTCATTCTGTAAATCTAATGTGATAGAGAGTTTTTATTGTGATTATGGACCACTGTTGATGATGGCATGCAACGACAGCAGTATTAATGTGTTTATAACAAACCTCATCGCAGCTATGTTTCTTATAGCACCATTGTTCATTATATTCCTGTCATATCTGGGAATTTTTTTTGCCTTAAGTAAAATTACAACTTGGAAAGCACGTTTAAAAGCATTGAACACCTGTGTTTCTCACCTTTTGTTGGTTGGAGTATTTTTTATTCCTGTAATATGCATTTTCATTGCTTCATCAGTTAGTTCTCTCACTCTGAATACCAGAGTCATCAGCACATCTCTTTCTTTTACTCTTCCACCAATGTTAAATCCCATCATTTATGTTTTAAACACAGCTGAAATCAGAGTCTTAATTCGAAAACTGCTGACAAACAGAACCATGCCAATTAGAAAAAACATTTCAAAATGATTGTAATGATTGTTTGTTCATTCACACCTATACGAAAAATTAAATATATTTTTTCATGAATGTTTTTAGATTCATTATGTGGAAAATAAAACTGTAGCAGAAAATAGTTAAAACTCTTCTACACTCCTAACATGTAGAGTGGGTGTTACGTTTATTTATTTATGAATAAATCCATCTGATTTTTTAAAGTGTGTGTATGTAGTGTGTTCTTAAAACAAAAAAAGTAGACTGAAAATTATATAAGGCATTTGACTGAATTTTTGTGAGCGATTATGACATATTTCTTGTTAGGTTTCATCCACTCAAATGCTGTTAACTGTCATGTTTGTCAATTTCATGTTCATATCATTCAAAAACAATGCAAACCACAGATCCATTTTTACATGAGTATGTCTGAGATCTGCAAATAAGGTTGTTGATGTCGCTCTGTTGCGATTTCTCAACTTTTGTTATTTCTGTATATGCTGTACAATAAAGAGTAAAAGCTAAACATGAAGATATCAATTTATTCATGCAAGCTTAAGGTAATCCTGTTTATCGAGGAGGTCTGCACATAAAATCTTAATTTCTCAAATTTTGTTATTACCACATTTATCGTAAATTGACAAATGAATAAGGGAATATGTTGCAAATAGCACAATGACACTGAACTGGGGTAGTTTCTGGGAGAGACTGTAAGAATAACACCAGCAACACTCCAAACATCATCATTAGAAATCTAACAATTTAATCATGCAATCAATGCATCCACATGGCTTAGATGATGTACAATTTGAAAAAGTCAAAGAAAATTGTTGCTTTACTCTTTTCAGGTATTATATGGGTTGCCCACTCATATAGCTGCATACACAGAGGGTAAACTAACTTTAGGGTAAGACCAAAAGTATCTGGATCTGACCACAGCAGAATTAAAAAAATAATAATAATAATATTTTTTTCCCCATTTAAACAGAAAATAAACTATATACAGAAGGTAAACAAAGAGCATTTACATTATCACAAATTTTTAACACAATTTTAAGTACTCTTAAAACTCGTACATTATGGTGCTCACACTACACAACAAGGTTTCTTGTCCTCTGTTGTTGTCTTGTCATAGCTGCGTGCAAAAAGTACAAAACATTCAGTTTATAGATGTCCTGACCATCAGTGAAAATGTTTTCTCATAAAAATTCTTGCAAGAAGTTATAGCGAATAAGACATTTTAAAGGACGATCAACTCCCTGTACAAGTGGTCTGTGCACTTATTTTATCCAGAAAACAAACAAAACATGAAAAAAGAGAATATGGCAGAAACTGAGACTGTTTTATACTTGCTGCATCAGTGCGTCACAAGTGCTAAGGTGCGCGTAGCGTGTGGCAAAAATGATGTGAATATTGAGGAAAAATATCTTGATTCTATATTGAATTATATATTGATTGAATATTGATTCTTCAGTGTTTGTGTCACGAGTCCTGTCCAGTCTGCCCACCACCAGAGATCACCTTGCCATCATATTGACTCTTAAGGTCACTGCACACTGAGTCCGATGCGTATAAATTCATCGGTTGCGGAAAAATTCGCTAAATAATACACAATGGAATCTTCAAGCAGTGAGGATGATTTTGTTGTCCACTCTCTTCTTAAAAAGTGAAAAAGAAAGGACATGGGGACATAATTGGGTCCATCCAATTATAAGATATATATAGAATACTTTTTGTGTGCACCTCCTTATTATGGAGCTGCAGGATTATACCAGGCGATTCAAAGTTTACTTCAGGATGTCAGTAAACATTAACGCTTTGCTAGCGTTACTGGAGCCACATATTAAAAAGAAGACCACTAATTTCTGTGAACTCAGTGTTAAAGGACCTTTACAGTGTTTTGTATCGAACCCGATCTGAACTTTTTTATGACAGACGAAAGTTTCGGAGGCAGTGTGTAAACGTAACTGACATAACGTGAGGTCGTATTTATTTTTTGATGTGTGAAAATTTTGGACTGAAATTCCGGCCTCAGTGTGCAATGACCTTGACAATACACAGACTGTTGTACTACACTGTGGACTACTTTTCCCATGCTCCACCTCTCTGATTACGCACACAGCCGCAGCCAATCACACACAGTATAAATACAAGGCCCCAACTATTATTCCGGGCTGAGCATTGTATTGCATTTAACACTCTATTAATGTTAGCTACATTACAGAGCCTCTCCGAGCATTTCCTAGTTTCCTAATCTGGTTATCTGATTCTTGTATCTCACCCTTGTTTGTCTCATCTTGTCTTTCTTCAGCCTGCCCTGGATTTATTATTCAGCCTCCCTTTTGTCTTGCCCTCTCGGACTCTGTTCGCCCCTCGTTTGAACTTTAGACTGTTTGGATTTCTGATTTGCCTCGCCCTTTGGGTTATGTTCACCGCCGATCAACACTTGCCTGTCCCTGGATTACTCTTGTGTCTTGCCCTGTTTGTATCTGTTTGCTGGTGTTGACCCTGCCTGGTCAGGGTGCCTGACCCTGGTGTTTTGATCATGCATTTGTTAAATAAAAGCTTGCATTTGGATCCTCCCGCTTCAAGTCTTGTTCGCTCCATTACAGAATACTCTGCCACACAAGGATCCAGCAGCTTTTCAGTTGGACACGGCTAGGTATGGACATTGCTAGAATATTAGCCCTTGAGCAGTGCACGCGATCATTCAAGGACTATAATCAAGAGTATCTAGCATTGCAAATTACTCTGATCTACCGGACTGTTTTTTTTTGTGAAGGCATTATTCAACCTTTAAAGTCTAAGCCTAGACCCGAGGGTCCGCATTCATCACTTGCTCAGTTTATAGACTATGCTTTGTAGTGCGTTTTCTCCCCATACACTGTGGGTGTTGCGGAGGAACATGACACTGTGTCCATGACTGAAATGGTGGCCGCACAGGAGCGTGCTCACATAATGCTGGCGACAGCAGAGTCCGTTCACAAAATGGCAGTGACAACAACGCTCCGTCACTGCTGCCCTCCCTGGCCAAGTCAAGCTACAGCTGATCTTCCTGAGTCAAGTCAAGTCACAGTTGATCTTCATGAGTCAAGCCAAGCTACAGCTCATTGGAAAGTCTAGTGATGAAAAAGTATTCAGGATGAACAATGGATATATATTCTCAGAACAACTTTCACAGCAATACATTTATAAATGCAAATATTACAAAACTTTGTCTATTAACTATAACATCAAACATGAAACTACAAAGCCAGAGCAAACAATGACTGTTACCTACTTTTAAATACTTTGTAAACATAAATACCTATTATTAGTGTGATACAGCACACTTACACAGCATTAGTGAAAAGCTCCAAAGACGAACTAAGGTCTTACGGGTTTGAAGACAAGCCCGTCCGACCAGGTGCGAGATCCGGCCACGTGGCTCACGACGGTGGATGTTCCAGTTGGGCCTGAGGGTGCTGAGGACAGCACCGCCCACTGCACCACTGAGGGTGAGCGATGTCTGGAACTGGAACATTTTAGAAATTGAACTGGACTTAATTGATTTCACTGAGGATATATATGTGGGACTTCCTGCCTGCCAAGATTTCCCACCCACCCTTCTTCTGTTATCTCCTCCTGTTGGCCCTGCTGCCTTAGTCTCACCACCGTTGTCTCCTGACAGCCCCGCTGCTCACCCTCAGTCCACCATCTGTGTGGTGGGTTCGCCGCGGGTCTGCCAGTCTCCATGGGCGTCATGGCTGGAGGATCCCTCGTGTCCGCCTCCAGCCTCTGAGTCCTGGACTCCGCCTCGGCCCTTCGACCCAGCGGCTCCACCCCGGGTCTCAGCTCCCTCGTCTCCACCGTCGCCCGTTGGTCCACCAGCTCCACCGGGCTCCATCGTCCCTCCAGCTCCCCCTTGATCAGTCGTTGTCCCGCCATCACCTCAGGACTCCACTCCTTCGGCTACGCCTCATTGCTCCATCCCACCAGCTCCGCTGGGCTCCTCACTCCCTCCAGCTCCGCCTCAGTCCTCTGTCACTCTGGTTCCGCTGCGGACCTCCGGATCTCTGCCTCCGCCTCCGCCTCCGCCTCCGCCTCGGTCGCTAGAGCCTTGGGCTCCGCCTTGGCCCTCCGGATCCTCGGTGTCGCCCTGGATCATCATCTCCACCTCGGGCTCCACCTCCACCTGCTCCGCCTCCTCCTCGTCCCAGGAGTCCGTCCTCCACCAAAGCATCCTCCTACACTGACTTTTTTGTTACCTTCCCACATCCACTCCTTTGTTTTTGTTTTTGTACTGTCTATATTGGTTTATCCCTTCTGTGGCCTTATTTGGTCTTTCCTGTTCCGTTCCTTGTTAAGTCATTATTGGTTAATCACCCACATCTGTCCTTGTATTGTTAGCACCCCTTCAAAAGTTGTATTCCATTCTGTGTTTGTCATTGGACCTTAACGTTCTGTTGGTGTGTGTTTTCCCCTGCCCTACCTGTCTGGATGTACCATTTGTGGAGTTTATTAAAGACTTTTTCTTTATTTTAAACCTCAACACTTTGCTTTCAGCTAAAACACAAGTCCTCTCTCCACAATATTGCTTGATCCAGTGAAAAAGACACCATGTTTGAATTATGTTTGAAAGAGAGAAACAAACACAGGTCAAGTGCCGTTTACAAAGCAAAAATAGTTCTAAACATAGAACTCTGTGGATCTCTGTGGAAACATAGATTTCTTAGGATTTTGTTGTGACAGCTGGGACTGTTTTACAGGAGGAAGTGCTATTATGAATTATAGACTGGTCTTTTTACCACAAGCAAATGGTTTAAAGTTAAAAGAGAAGTCCACTTCCAAAACAAAGATTCATGTATAATGTACTCACCCCATTGTCATCCAAGATGTTCATGTCTTTCTTTCTTCAGTCGTAAAGAAATTATGCTTTTTGAGGAAAACATTTCATTTCGCTCGTCTTGTCTCACTCTGCCTGAACTCTGCCTTTGTGTTTCTGGTTTATGACAGTTAGGGTATGTCGAAAAACTCCCATCTCATGTTTCCCTCAACTTCAAAATTCTCCTGTATCACTGTTTTACGTTTTTTGTTAAGTGTGTTTGATCTTCTTTGCATGTTTACTTTGCAAAGACTGGGTCGGTACTTCTGCAGCAATGTAGGATGATTTGGAAATGATTTTTGAAGTTGATGGAGAAAATATGATTGGAGTTTTTCGACACACCCTAACTGTCTTGATCCAGAATACACAGAGTTCAGGGAGAGCAAGGCAAGACAAGCATTTGAGAATAAAAAGTAAATTGTATTTTGTTAATGAAAATAACAAATCGTTTTGCTAGATAAGACTCTTCTCTCTCAGCTGTGATCATTTACAACCGCATTGGGATCGTTTGAAGCCGCATTTAAACTGCATTTTGAAAGTTCAAAATCGGGGCACCATATCAGTTCATTATATGAAGAAAAATGCTGAAATGTTTTCCTCAAAAAACATAATTTATTTACGACTGAAGAAAGAAAGACATGAACATCTTGGATGATGACAATGGGGTGAGTACATTATATGTGAATCTTTGTTTTGGATTCTATTTATTTGTTTCTTATAAACATGGACTGGAGACATGGACTCCTTATTCCTTTAACAAGCAGTGTTATCACTTTCCTTTTAAAGGTTGGTAAGCCTATTCATCTGGCTGTCTTTATGATTATAGTTGCATTGTTTTATTTGATTTTCCTGACGTCGTTTTTCCTACTGTCCAGGAAACAGCAGAACAGACCTACAGACCAACAGCTAAGAACCACTTTATGTGATGTTAAATTATGATATTTGAATCACAAATTGAATAATTAGCCTTTTAGGAGCCACTTAAAAACAATTAATATTCATTACTGTACTGTTGTAATAGTATCTCAGGATACTGTTACAATCCAGAGGGAATTAATCTGATCAATTAGTGCAGTTATTCACACAAATGCAATCACAGTTCAAAGACACACACACACTTAGTTAAGTGAAACAAATAAAATAAAATAATAATAATAATAATAATAATAATAATAAATGGCAGTTGTAATTTATCACAAGTTTGACACAAAGAAAAAAAGATGACAGTCAATATGTGCTAGAATTAAAGACTCTTTATATCAGTGGATATAAACTTAAATTCTGATGCTTAAATTTTAATGTATTTGTTCTGATTTGCCCTTCCTTATTGTTTGATTTGATTTCGTGAAATTTGATCGTATAGAGTCCATCCTGATAGAAGGTTATTAAAATAATTTAGATTCTTAAAATTGCTTACAAGATGTGAATATTAGAAAAAAAGAAATAAATAAAATAAGCATATACAAACTTTTAACTAGTAGAAAATTATTTAGCTATATATTTGTAGGCCTTCATAGTAAATAATCAGAATATAAGGGAGATGGTCATTCTTCTGTTCCAAAAAAATTCTGTGTATTGCTTTGTTTCTGTCACCCTCTTCTGGTTATATTTGGGCTGTACAACACACCAGCAGGTGATTTGTATTACTAGAGGTGATCCGCGAATTAACAAGCCTTTTAAATGATCGTGTTTGTGGAGGGCCTTTTTTTTCAGTTCCAGAAATGTCATCTGAGTCTATTTTGAGAATTTATTTATTTAAAATCCTTCCTGAGACTGAGACTGCTAAAAAGATTAGTCTTGGTCCACTTCCAAATGAACTGTGGTATGGTTTGAGTGAAATATGAATGCGACGTGGACCAGAGACTTCTAAACGAACCAAAAACAGGAAGTAATGACGCGACGTGACGTTATGCGACATGATTTCTCGCAGGGAACAAGCAGTGTTTCCAAAACAAAATGAGCAGAGGGCAAACATAGAGCAACGAGGACGTAAAGTGCCTTTTATGAGCTCTTTGTGAGTTCGCAGATAGTGATAATAAAATCATATACACCCAACGAGCGTGCTTAGTCCAGCAGATGGCAGGTGTATTTGGCTTAAAGCGACCGATCAGTGAATGGGTACTCTGTAATACACACACAGCACCGCTTTAAGTTGAATGCACCTTTACCTTTTGTTTGGAGTGTTCGGTGAGTTCCGTCATGAAATATACGTCATTTAACCCAACCAATCAGGTTGTGAACGTATCACTATGCCTTTAGATTCGGTATCTTTAGGTTCGCTGTCAAAAATGCCAGCATGAACGCTAAGCGGACCACGACCAAATATATCATTTTCCTTTTTGGTCCGGACCAAATGAACCAAACGAACCGAACCACAAGTGTGAACACATGCTGTTGCCACTAGTGTGCAATGAATCTTGGGATAGTAGGGGCTGCGAAAGACACATTTATTGTATTCTTTGTGGTTTGGTAATCGAAGGCCACATTTCGAGGCCTGAATTAGAACACAACTATTGTGTTAGTTACACTGACATGATGTGACAAGGCTCTGGGCGGTCAGACGAGACGTAACTTGACTCTGGGCGGTCAGACGAGACGTGACTTGACTCTGGGACGTCAGGCGGGACGTGACTTGACTCTGGGCCGTCAGGCGGGACGTGACTTGACTCTGGGCCGTCAGGCGGAACGTGACTTGACTCTGGGCCGTCATGCGGGACGTGGCCTGACTCTGGGCCTTCAGGCGGGACGTGACCTGACTCTGGGCGGTCAGACGAGACGTGACTTGACTCTGGGTGGTCAGACGAGACATGACTTGACTCTGGACAAATAGACGAGACATGACGAGGCACTGGGAGGTCTGGTGAGACATGGCGAGGCTCTGGGCCGTCAGGCGGGACGTGACTCGGTTCTGGGCCGTCGGACAGGACGTGGCTTGGCTCTGGGCGACCAGCCGGGACTTGACTTGGCTCAATAAGTGCTGCTGTGACTTGACCTGACACATGAAGTCCAGTGGTGATTTGACTTGGCCTATGAAGATCAACGGTGACTTGACCTGGTTCATGGAGATCAGCAATGGCTTGACTCTGTGTCTGTGTCTTGGCTTGACTCTGTGTCTGTGTCTTGACTTGACTCTGTGTCTGTGTCTTGACTTGACTCTGTTGCTTGACCGGACTTGGAAGCTTGACTGGACTTGGAAACTTGACTGGACTTGGAAGCTTGACTTGACCCTGGGGTAGCAGCCGCGGCGTGAAGGAGTGCCATTTTAGCTGCCCATACCGTCGTTAGGGGTGAGTCCAGCACGTGGGCCATCATGACCACAGGTTCTGGAATGGCAGCCATCTTGTGGAGTGGCTTGGAGACGGCGGCCATCTTGTGAACTGGCTCAGGCGTGGCAGCCATCTTGTGCAGTGGCTCTGGCGTGGCAGCCATCTTGTCAGTGCTTGGCTCAGGAAAGATGGCTGTAACTTGACTTGAGAGAGGGGCGGCAGCTGTAATTTGACTTGACACAGGAAACACAGCTTTAACTTGACTTGCCATCTTGGGAACGGGCACCACTGTCGCCGCCATTAGAGCAGCGCTATCCGTAGCCTTCGCCATAGCTCGAGCGCGCTCCAGTGTGGCCGCCATTTCACGCACGAGCCAAGCGGCCAGTGGTTCCGTGGCGTCGCGCTCCTCATCTGCGACACCCACGGTAGATGGTGAGTCCACACACAAAAGGGCAAAGTCCAAGAAAGCAGCTAAAGATGAACGTGGACCCTCGCGTCTGAGTCTCGCCTTAAGAGGCTCATTAACGCCGTCACAGAAGATTTCAATTTTGATACAGTCCAGGAGGGTGGAGTGGTTGGAAATGGCCAGAAACTCACGGATGTGTTGCTCTAGTGTGCGTGATCCTTGTTTGATCTGGCAAAGAGTCCTGTCAGTGTCTATGTCTGTCGAATGTCCGGGGGTGAAGCTGCTGGATCCTGTGTTGACGGAGTGTTCTGTAACGGGGAGTGAGAGGCGAGAGGCGAGCGGATTATTAAAGGGAGGAGACAGATACATGGTCGAACAGGCAGGGTCGAAACAGGAGCAAACAGGAATATCACAGGCAAATCGTAGAGAATAATCCAATAAAACAAGCAAAAAGTCCAGTAGGCAGGTGGCGAACAGTCAAAACAGGGAAGCCAGGCGAGGGAACTAAACACAGGGAACAAGGAAACTAGAAAACGCTAACAACAATAATCACAACAACACTCCGTGGCTTGCATGGGGAAAGACCGGGGCTTTATAGAGCTGCTGATTGGTCACGGGTGCTGACGCAATCAGCGCGATGGATACTGGGAGATGTAGTCCGGGGTGTAATGTAACAGTCAGTGTGATGAGGTGAGAGTGACACCTGGTGGAGAGCGGACCGCGGAACATCGACCAGATTTGTGACAGACACACAGGAGACAAGTATGTACAAACTTGTACAAACACTAGTAGATTACTGTAGATCACTACATCATTAAAAAAGTTTTGTTTAGAAGGGCAATGACCTTACAAAACCACTTTATTAACAATTTATATTTTTCATTTGTTATAGCTTTTTATTATTATATAATAATTGAATAATAAAACTAGAGGAAGTCAGCACCTATTCATACAAATGTGAGTGTGTGCATCCTGAAATTATAATTTTTTTCTTTTTAAATAGATCATCAAAATGGCATTTTTGTAGGCTACTTT
>NW_026127263.1:124730-170652 GCF_022985175.1 Labeo rohita | reverse complement strand
GCATACTGAGCCGTGGAAGAGACAGCTATTTCTCAAGCACTATCCGTGAGCACAATTCGAGACAGAGTGAAACAGCGACAAATGCATTTAATTCATTCATTAATTTGTACAGTTTAAGTTGTACAGTTTCTTGCCTGAGAGTAAAAAAAATGTGTTGAAATAGGGCTGGGCGATAAAACGATAACGATATGTATCGCGATAAACACGTGATCGATATCAATAAAAAATGTATTCGATAAAACGTTCGATATTTTTATTCTTTGTCGGAAGAAAACAGAGGTTGCGAAGCAAGTTTGGTTGCATTAACAAAGGCACTCGCTCTCGTGCTGTCTCGTGCTGGTCTGCTGGATTCCTCTTCATAAGTAGAAAATGAGTGCTACAGCGAGTGACGAAATTGTAAATAAAAGAGGAAAATTCAGCTCGCCAGTATGGCAGTTTTTTGGATATTATAAGTCTGACCGTAGTCAGACCAATGTCGTCTGCAAATTATACAAGACCGTCGTCCCCGCCAAGACTGGTAATACCACGAACTTGATGTACCACCTTAGCTGCGCTCACCCTTTGGAGCACAGCCGTATTCAACCAACAACATCTGTTGTTGGTTTAGAGGTACTCTGCATCAGTGCCTTATGACAAAGAATCTAAACGGTACAAAGATATAACAGAGGCAGTGGCATATCTCAGTTTTATTTATGTTTACAAAACACTGCCAGGGCTCGACAATAAGGAGTGCCCGATGGCCCGGGGCCAGCGTGAAAGACGCTCGGGACAGTTGACGAATATGTCACTGGCACGATCGGGCCACTGCCGTGTCGTCACGAAAGTTTATCATTTGCACATGTTTTTTAACCTTAATAACTTAAAATTTCAACCAATCTCTGGTTCTGGGCTTGCACACGAACTGCATGCAGTCTTATTTAAAAATGTCATGTGTGTAGAAATATGACGAACTCTTTAGACATTAACAGAGGCCAAAGACGCTAAAGACGAACGCAAAGAGAAAAAAATACTGTAGCAGGCAGACGAAGATCACGGTGTACAATGCAAAAAAATATAATCATAAATATTGAAACTGTGCTTTATGAGAACGTATCTGTGAGGGGAACTTACTGTTTACATGGCGTTTTCTTTTCATTTGCCCATGTATTATGTATATGATGTATTTAAAGTAACGTTCATGAGCACGGAGCTACTTTGTTTACAGCGGTAACCATAGAAACGTAATATCACTCTTATCCCGTAAGCGCCACCTGCTGGCAAAGAGTTTGCGCTCTTTCTGCTGTTTTTCCCTAAAGCATCTTTTCATTTTTAATAAAATATTAATAATAATAAAACATTTTTTTAACAAACAAATAATGTTTGGACTTCAGTTAGGCAAATAGGTTTAGGGGTGGTATCAAAATTTGGAATCGAGAATTGTACAGTTTTATTTGGTGTGTAAAATTTTGGTGTCATATAAACTTATTTATTAAAATAAAAGATAACATGAGTCAAAAACAATGATAACAGCAACTATTGAACTTTTTGTGGTAGGGCCAGTGAAAATTTTGACCGGGCAAGTAAAAATTTGAACCACTGGCCCGACTGGGCCAGTAGAAAAAATCCTTAGTGTTGAGCCCTGACTGCACATATTTACCAGAAGGTGAACAGCTAGTGAACTTCCTAGCACTAAACTTGCACTAAATTCTCAGGTTTCTCTGTTTATATTTAACACTTTGCACTATTTTATTACACTTTATTAAGCATTTCTTACATTTTCTTTCATTTTGCACCTTAAATGTTAAGAGATAATTAAGTGTTCATTGTGACTTTAGACTTATGTTTACATTTTAATTATTTGAGTTTTCCATGGTTGTTGACATTTCTGTCTTAATAACTGAGGGCATTATGATCAAAGGAAGGTTTAAAATAAAAATGTTTAAATGTAATATATTTTTCTCCTGGTCCTTATTTTAAATGGGTCATAAAAAATATCAATAATTATCGATATCGACCGATATGAAACACTGATATCGTGATACAGTTTTCAGCCATATCGCCCAGCCCTATGTTGAAAGCAAACCGACCAGCGGAAGAGACTGTTTCATAAGCCCTTTCCGTGAGTGTGATTAGAGATGGGGAACCACAATGACAAATGCATTTCATTCATTCAATAATACCACCCCATCCCCACAACTTAATTTACTAAGTTTTGTGCTCAAATTACTGGTATTTGTGCCATTATTTAATACCTCAAAAAAAGCATTTCTTAAAGCAGGCGGTAATTTGCACTGCTCTTGGAAAATTGTGCTGGTCATTATGGAAATGAGATGTCGCTTCTGTGTTGCATCCGTTTAGTAAATCTGGCCCTAAATCCTACTGTAGATTTAAAGCGACTAAAATCCTTAGACATTTAGTTGACTAAAACTAAAAGAATTCAGGTGACTATAATATGACTAAAACTAAATGACATTTTCATCAAAAGACTATGACTAAAACTAAACCAAAATTTGCTGTCAAACTTAACCCTTATTTAGAGTATTTAAAATTGTGCCAGAAGTCATTGATAATGTTCTTTGATAATTTAAATGTTCTTTGTTCACTTTCTGTATATAATTTATTGTCTGTTTAAAATTGAAAAAATTAGTAAAATTCGTTTTGTTTTGTTTTTTGTTGTTGTTCAATTGTGGCCAGAATCGAATTTAGTCATATTAAAAATATTTTATTACAGCCATATCAGGTGCATGCCTAAAAACACAGGTTCAACACACTGATATTCAGCTACGTTTACCCTTACCCTGGAGTTAGGTCACCCTCCGTCTATGCAGCTATTTTTGTGGGCAAGTTATGTAATGTTGCTATTGTTATTCCTACAGTCTCCCTCAGAAACTGACCCAGTGCAATGTCATGGTGTTATTTGCAACATATTCCCTTATTCATGTGTCAATGAGTGCTACTTTTCAGAGAAATATATATATATATATATATATATATATATATATATATTTGAATAGATTAAAATTGATATCTTAGTTCATGTTTAGCTTTTTTTCTTTATTGTACAGCATATACAGAAATAACAACAACTTGAGACATTGCAACAGACAGACAATAAGAACCTTATTAGCAGATCTCAGACATACTCATATGAAAATGGATCCTTGGTTTCATTATTTTTGAATGATATGAACCAACATTCAACACTCAGTTAACAACATTTGGGTGGATGAAACCTAACATGAATGTCAACACTGCTCACAAAAATTCATTCAAATAGCTTATACAACTTTGTCTATTCTGGTGTTTTGTCATGGGGTCAGTACTTAATAACACAGTACATACACCCACTTCAGAAAATCAGATGGATTCATTCATAAACAGATAAACAGCATATCACTGCTGTTTACCAACACACATTAAGTCTCACATAACACCAACCTCTACATGTTAGGTGTGTAGCAGAGTGAATTTAACTATGTTCTGCTCATACACTGTTATTTTCTACATAATGAATCTAAAAACATTCATGAAAAAATATATTTAATCATTTAATTCCTAATGATGGAAGAACATAAACAGTCATTACAGTCACTTCAAAATGTTTTTTCTAATAGGCATAATTCTGTTTTTAAGCACTTTTTGAATTAAGACTCTGATTTCAGCTGTGTTTAAAACATAAATAATTGGATTTAGCATTGGAGGCAGAGTAAATGAAAGAGATACGCCGACGACTCTGGTATTGGGAGTGAGAGAAGTAACTGATGAAGCAATGACCATGGATATTACAGGAAGAAAAAATACTCCGACCAACAAAAGGTGAGAAACACAGGTCTTCAATGCTTTTAAACGTGCTTCCCAAGTTGTAATTTTACTTAAGGCAAAAAAAATGCCCAGATATGACAGGACTATAATGAGCAATGGTGCTATAAAAAACATAGCTGCGATGAGGTTGTACATAAACACATTAATGCTGTTGTCGTTGCATGCCAACCTCACCAGTGGTCCATAATCACAATAAAAACTTTGTACCACATTAGATTTACAGAATGAAAGTCTGGTCATCAAAGACGCTGACAGAGCCATCAGAGAAGTGTTAAATACCCATAATACTATAAATGCTAAAGATATAACAGTGTTATTTACTATGGCATGATATCTTAATGGCAAACAAATTGCAGTGAAGCGATCAAATGCCAGAACAACAAGAGTGGCACTTTGCACAGTAATAAAAAAGTTCACAAAAAACATGTTTGACAAGCAAGCATTGTAGGACATGTACTGTGAGTCAGAAAAAAAAGTCTTCATCATGTTAGGAATCACTGCATTAGTTTCACCAAGGTCAGCCAAGGCCAAGTTAAACACACCAATGTACTTTGGACTGTGCAGACTTCGTTGAAGAGCTATAATGAGAAGGACTATGGAGTTCCCAATTACAGCAATAAAATATGCGATAAATAAAAAAATATAGTAATAACTGCTGTATGGTATACCTGTAAGACCAATGATGAAAAAATATTCAGGATGAATAATAGACATATTCTGGACAAAACTCGTATTTAAAGAACTCATGGCAGCTGTGTATTTGATGTTTTCAACAAGCTGAAAATAGAAATTACCATGAAGACAAACAAAATTTAGGGAATTCACAAAATTGCCATCTTACTTTGCTAACAATCTTATACATTTATGTAAATTTTCTGCATAATATTTCAAACACAGACCTGTATACCTGAAGTTTTAGAGCCAGAGCAAACAATGACTATGAATGTCTGAACAGTTGTGAGCTGCTTTGGATGAAATTCCTCAGCTGTAAATGCTCGTCCTTATTCTTTTATGTTGCAAAGATCATTGGACATTCGCATCATTGAATCCAAATATATCTTCTGATTCATCCCTTGAGGAATTTCAGACAACAGAATGATGTAATACTATTATGCAGAAGTAAATGTCTAGCCACTGCTTTAGTTTTGATAGATTTTTTTCACTATTCTACAAACAGGCCACAGAATCGCCTTTTGTGTACTCATGAATTTCCATTATATTACAGTAACTCAAGGATATGTTAAGTCTACAATGTGACACTAGCAACTGCATTACAACTAATTAGTTTTTCCACGCATTAGCCGTAACTTCAATAGGTGGAAATAGCTGAGATCCACTGAGGGGTCAGTTTAAATATGCATACCTCTTTGTAACAACCAGTGTTGGGTTTGTTAATCAAAAATATAATTTCTTACTCTTATTATTTTCTAAAGTAGTTTTACTTTAACAAATTACTGCTGGCAGGGCGTGATAAGTACGCAGAGGCCGCCCCCTACATCTGCCCCTGTTCCCACGCAGCAGCAGCCTCCATCCAAGCAGTGTCGCAGAGCCAGTTGCAGGCAGGATGCCCAACCTGTCCAGACCTCCACCGAACCTGCAGGCAAGTGAAAAGAGGCCCAGATATGGAGGGGACAGCTCTTCGGGAGATGGTGACCACACCACTGAGAATGGAGACTCTATCCCTAAGCAGTCCAGCTTGTTTAGAGATGCTTTGGAGCCACACAGGTAGACCTGTTTGTCGCTCCAGACAGGTGAGCCTACTTGCCTCTCAAAAACACACACATGTACATTCATGTTGCTTGCATATAATTGTAGCCCAGTTTGTGCTGATTACATTGTAACCAGACATTAGCCATCTATATGTTTTAAGATACTGAAAAAAGCACAAATGTTAGGGCAACTTCTCCAGGGCCCCAAAACACCCTCAGACCCCAGAGGGTTAAGCATGGACAAGTTTGTGAAAGCACTGCCAGTGCCAGGTAAATGCAAAACAGACAATGAATCTACTTCAAATGTCACAACAACTAAATGACATGACAAATCCCTGACAGAGTGGAAAACAAACCTAAATTGGACAGCAATTCCCACTACAAATTAGGAATGATACCTTCGCTGACTTCAAAAGTTGACTGTTACAATTTTTATTTTGCTAAAAACTGGTTAGGTTCTGGTGTAGATGCTTTGGATAAAGGGACAACTGACTGAATGCAAAGAATTATGCTGTTTTGAATTGAATGCAAACTGACTGAATTTAAAGAATGCATAATATATAGTACATCTTTCTTTACAAGTTATCAAAGAAATAAACACACATTTTTAGCAAAAAATTATTTACCTATTTATAGAAATTTTAGAAAAAAATGCGTCAGTCTATTAAAGGGATGGTTCACCCAAAAATGAAAATTACACATTGATTTACTCACCCTCAAGCCATCCTAGGTCTGTATGACTTTCCCTCCCGAGGGAACTCAAACATTGTCATTGGACTGTTGTGTTTGAAGCGTGCATTCTAGTAAGCGTTCTTCCGTTTGGGGCAGCCGTGGCCTAATGGTTAGAGAGTCAGTCTTATAACCGAAAGGTTGCAGGTGCATGTTTGTTCACTACTCACTACTGTGTGTGTCCATTTGGATGGGTTAAATGCAGAGCACAAATTCCGAGTATGGGTCACCATACTTGGCCACACGTCACGTCCTTTCTTTTCCGTTTAAGAAGTGTGTAGATTCGCGTCCTCATTATTTGACACCTGAAGACACACACAATCTTTGCATCTTGTGTTTGGGTGAAGAGCATGCACAGGATGTCTTTGAGGGGGAAATCTTCATCCGTTGTGAGCGTTTTCAGGACCCACTGCTGCTGAGGCACAGAGGAGAATGAGCTCATGGGGTTCTCAGGTGGACCTGGCTGGTGAGGTAAAAAATGTTTCATGCTTGTCAGCTGCAGACAAGAGTGAGCTGCTGGATGAAGATGTGATCTCCATTAGAGAACCTGAATGATCCAAGATGTCAGATGAGGACAAAGAAGTTGAGACTGAGTCCTCTCAACCCTCCTGCCCTGCATGCGCTGAGCTTTTGGAGGTTATGGAATGCAGGTTGAGAAGGTCACTGCTCTGGGTCATCTTGATGAGCGTTACCTCTCTGACCATAGTCCTCCAGCTCAAGTGAGCCTTTCATTTCTTCCCAATCTCCATGTGGAGATTGAGAAGTCTTGGAAAAATATGTTTTCTTCACACATTCATAGATTCCAGCATACCAGTCATACTGATATTGAAGGGATACGTGAGAGCTTGTAAAAAAAAATCTATTAATCTATTATTACTCGTCATTTTAATTTTCATAATTTAAGTATTATAACACATTTCACTGCTTTTATTTTTGATCACATTTTCATTTTTAATTATGAACCTACCGGGCGATATAGGCTTTTATTTTGAAAATAACAGATGAACAGATGAGACTGCTTAGCTTTTCACCTTTAACACCACACCTGCAGTGACAGCAATTTTAATTATTTTTATGAACCAATATCGATTTTGTAAATCCCAAAACATCTTTTGGTCTAACGTTATGCTGTTTTCAGTTGATGAATGAACAGTAGTGTGCCTCGCATCCAATAAATCACAATAGGCTAAGCTTTGTGTAACGTTTAAAATGAAACCAAATCTAATTTCAAATTCTGTCCTGTTCTGTTAGGAATTCAAGCAATAAACACCATTTTTGATGCTCTTTAATGTGGCGTGATAGATTGCTGTAGCTAAAGTGGGTAGGCTAGTTGCCTGTGCTTAATCAAATGCATAGCAAAATATTCGTTACAGTTTCATTTTGACTACAACTGGACAGGAGTGGGAATTACAGTCAAAATGATGGACAACCTTCAGATTTTTCCATCACTGATTTTCGGTTAATGCGACCTCTGGGTGGCAGTGCTCCTCTCACTGTGGGAGGGTTGTTTGTGAGACTGCTGCTTCTGGATGGAGCATGCATTTCCTTCGCTGAATCCTGCTCCTAGAGCTCCATTTGCAGTCAAAGCCGCTTCATTGAGCTTGGCGGTGATTGGCCACTCACTTCATGTGAGTTCATGTGAGTTCTCCTCTCCACCTGAGGGCTAAGAACCCGCAATACAAAATTATAAGCATCTTATAAGCTGCTCTTTCTGGCTGAGCCTGGCAGTGATCCCCTCACTCTAGTGGGTCGCCAGTGAGCACACCGCTCCCAAGGTAAGCATTTGAGTTCTCCTCTCACTTCTGAGAGTAGAATTCTTTGCTCCCTGAGCTCCATGAGGCAGCCATACCAAGTTGTTAGGTCACCTTTGCCTTCCTGTTAGGCTGCTCTTATGGTTGAGCATAGTAGTGCTTTCCTTGCTCTAACTACTCCCTTTTACTATAAGTATATAAGGAAGTGTTGCAGCTCACTTGTTCAAGTTTTCACTGAAAAGCCAAAACAGAGACCGCGCTGCTAAGTGGTGGTTCCAGCAACTGTGGCAAAGGGATGTAACATCTACGATAGTCTTTCTAGTGGGAAGAAGGTTGTCGTTCAGGGGGATTCTCCAGGGAGGAGCTGTCAAGAGGAGCATCAGGTCTGAGAACCAGGTCTGAGTGGGCTACTGTAGTAGGATGCAACGAAAAGGACCTGCTCCTTGTCCTCTCTGACCTTTCACAGAATCTGTGCAAGTAGGCTCACCTATCTGGAGCGACAAACAGGTCTACCTGTGCGGCTCCAAAGCATCTCTAAATAAGCTGGACTGCTTAGGGATAGAGTCTCCATTCTCCCGGGCATGTGAGCTGTCGTAAGAGCACTTTGGCTGAATGATTGAGTTCACTGAAATGTGGACATGAATCCTTGTCCACCACTTTCATTTGGGTGGATGAAATCTTATTTTCCACATAATGAATCTAAAAACATTCATGAAAAAATATATTTAATTTTTCGTTTTGTTGTATAGGTGAATGAACAAACAATCATTACAATCATTTTGAAATGTTTTTTCTAATTGGCATGGTTCTGTTTGTCAGCAGTTTTCGAAGTAAGACTCTGATTTCAGCTGTGTTTAAAACATAAATGATGGGATTTAACATTGGTGGAAGAGTAAAAGAAAGAGATGTGCTGATGACTGTGGTATTCGGAGTGAGAGAACTAACTGATGCAGCAATGAAAATGCATATTACAGGAATAAAAAATACTCCAACCAACAAAAGGTGAGAAACACAGGTGTTCAATGCTTTTAAACGTGCTTTCCAAGTTGTAATTTTACTTAAGGCAAAAAAAATTCCCAGATATGACAGGAATATAATGAACAATGGTGCTATAAGAAACATAGCTCCGATGAGGTTTGTTATAAACACATTAATACTGCTGTCGTTGCATGCCAAAATCAACAGTGATCCATAATCACAATAAAAACTTTGTACCACATTAGATTTACAGAATGAAAGTCTGGTCATCAAAGATGTTGTCAGAGCCACCAGAGAAGTGTTAAATACCCATAATACTATACACGCTAAAGACATGACAGTATTATTTAATATTGCATGATATCTTAATGGGAAGCAAATTGCAATGAAGCGATCAAATGCCAGAACAACAAGAGTGGCACTTTGCACAATAATAAAGAAACTCACAAAAAACATGTTTGCCAAGCAAGCATTGTAGGACATGTACTGTGAGTCAGAAAAAAAAGTCTTCATCATGTTAGGAATCAAAGCATTAATTTCACCAAGGTCAGCCAAGGCCAAGTTAAACACACCAATGTACTTTGGACTGTGCAGACTTCGTTCAAGAGCTATAATGAGAAGGACTATAGAGTTCCCAATTACAGCAATCAAATATGCGATAAATAAAAAAATATAGTAATAGCTACTGTACGGTATACCTGAAAGTCCAATGATGAAAAAATATTCAGGATGAACAATAGACATATTCTGGACAAAACTTGCATTTAAAGAACTCATGGCAGCTTTGTGTTTGATGTTTTGAACAAGGAGAAAACAGAAATTACCATGAAGACATAAACAAAATTTAGGGAATTCACAAAATTGTCATCTTACTCTTCTAACACCTATTTTCAAATGCTGAAATTATACATTTATGTAAAGTTTTTGCTTAATATTTCAATTACAGACCTGTATACATAAAGTTTCAGAGCCAGACCAAACAATGACAGTGACTGTATGAACATTTGTGAGCTGCTTTGAATGAAATTACTCAGCTGTACTTTGTCCTTATTCTCTTATGTTGTAAAGATCATTGGGCAATTGTGTCACTGAATCCAAATATATCCTCTGATTCATCTCTTGAGAGATTCAGACAATGCAATGATGTAATTCTACAATGCTGAAAGAAATGTTCTGGCCAGTGCTTTCGTTTTGATAGATTTTTTTCACTAGTCTGTGAACAGACCACAGAATTGCCCTTTGTGTTTTCATTAATGTCCAGTATATTACAGTAACTCAAGAATATACAGTAACTATAAGAATAAACAATCTACTGCTTTCAGGGAGTGATAAGTACACTATTTATTATATTAGTTTTCCATTACACCCCACAAAATTGGTAGGCCTAATTGTGTCCTTTTCTTCCCAAAATTCTGACTTTGCATGTACGTCTCTTTGTGAATCTCAAGGTATGTTTACATGATTACTTCATATTTAGAAGTAAAGACAGAATCATCATTTCTGTTCATTTTCCACTAAATGATGTCATCTGATGGGCATTAGCTGCTCTCAGCACATCTTCCTGTGATTTCACATCCGAGATCACTGTTATGAAGATGATTGGCAGCAGATGTTTTACTCATATTACATGATTATTTTTCCCTCCCTATCTAGATGATGAACATTTTATGATATTCTGCTTTCTGTCTCAGTGAATAAGTAAAATGATAGTTGTGTCCAAATTCAGGATCTGCAACCTTTGATCCTTCCAAGGCCGAATGTGTCACAGGAGTACAGCCCCTTCTAAGAATGCAGGGCCTGAATTGGGACACAATTACAAAAACAAAATACAGTGGACAAATTACTATCCCATGAGGCCATTTGTGAATGGACGTAAAGTGACGCAACTGATACTGGTAGGTCACGTGATAATGACAACATAGCGAATGTATTGTATGTCTGGATTACATGCATTTATACTATATAGAAAGTATGTTTTTAGTGATCACAAAGTAATTACTTATTCAAAATAAGTACTTAAAAGAGTATGTGATGTCTGAGGCAGCTCTGGTACAGAGAGAGAATGCGGAAGTTTACCGGAGGTTCTTTGTCGGAAATGGGAATTATGAGCATGCATGTCTAACGTGCAACTTAGACTAGTAACAAACACTTGGCATATAAACATTAGGGGTAACTTATGATAGTGCAGTTTCAGAGCACATAAGCTCCTGAACATGATGCACAATGGGATGCATTTACCACTCTATGCAAATACCACTCAAAGCATTATTTTAGAGAGTGTGGGTTTAGTGTGCATTAAGGGCATTGAGCTTTGGCATTTTTTTATGTGCACACTGTTGCATGCAAGCTTTCTCCAGTGGCCAAGACCGCAAGTGATGGTATTTGGACAGTCCTAAACAGTGGTTGCAAAGTGTTTACACTTTGGATTAAAAGCTATAATGGACATTGTTTAGTGAAGCCCTGTGATCACGTTAACCGGAGCAAATACAGTTAATATGTTTAGGTGTGCATCTCGTCATTCTATACAAAATGTGGATAACCACTCATTTATTTTGCACTCCTGAGAGAAATTAAGAAATTACTGTCATTGTAACAGAATTTGAGTATAACCATAAACAGTGGTCAAATATCGAAGCTATCTAATCTAATAACACACATTTTCTCAAAATCAAATAAGAATTCATAATTATTTATAAATCTTACATTAACAGCTGTCAGAAACAACCTAACAGGCTCCATAGTCTATATAGGCCCCCTTTGTTTCACCAAAACATCAAAAAACAAAAACAACTCTAGGAGTGTACTATATTTTTTTTGTTAGCAAAAGTAGGCTACAAAAATGCCATTTTGATGATCTATTTAAAAAGAAAAAAATAATAATTTCAGGATGCACACACTCACATTTGTATGAATAGGTGCTGACTTCCTCTAGTTTTATTATTCAATTATTATACGTATTACACCAAAAGATATAACAAATGGAAAATATAAATTGTTAATAAAGTGGTTTTGTAAGGTCATTGCCCTTCTAAACAAAACTTTTTTTTTGATGTTTTGATCTACAGTACTCAAGGTGATGGGAGACAGGATTCTCCCAGGTGTCAGAGATGTTTGTACATGGTCTCCTGTGTGTCGACACATAATTAGTCATCTATTATGAGTGCTGCTAATTAACAGGTGAACTTTGACAAACATAATTATCCTGAGATATAAACACTCTTGATCTTTCAATCAAAGATGATGCAACTCTTGCCAAAAGTTTCACCATGAATACAAAATCTATTTGCAGTAGTGGAAAATATACATTTATTAATGACTTAATCTTTTTTTTATTATAAAGGTCAGCATCAGCATACTGTAATTTTCTTAATCCTCATTAAGTGTTGCTGCAATACATATAAATATGCATTGTATAACTATATTCTGATACAGAAAAATAGCCCTTTATGGGTCAAATAATTAAAAACAATAAATGTTTCATTATGTTACTTATCTCAGGATACTATTTTTACAATTTAGATACTATTATTACAATCTAGAGGGAATAAATAAAAGCCCTTATGGTGTGTTGTGTTGTAGCTGTGAAGAAACGGATGTATTAATAATATTCTGGAAAAATCAAATCTGTGTTTAATGACCGCAGCATTATGGTGCGTTATTATCCTGATATGAGACCAAATCTGTGATCAGACATGTCAGGCATCATGAATTTGGTGCTGCTCAGTGTCAAATAAACAGTTTCTGCACTTCTCATGTGGCTTCATGAGTTAAGGTCAACAGCATCCCAGAAACTGTGAAGATTGCAATGAATGTGTGCTCAGAAAATTACATCACAGTACAGGAAGTTTGAGACGACTAAAATCCATATCTTTCAGTGTTTTTGGGTTCATATTACATGATCATTATTCCCTCCCTATCAGGATGATGAACATCTTGTGATATTCTGCTTTCTGTCTCAGTCCATAACTAACACAATAGTTGTGTTCTAATTCAGGCCTCGAAATGCGGCCTTCGATTACCAAACCACAAAGAATACAATAAATGTGTCTTTCGCAGCCCCTACTATCCCAAGATTCATTGCACACTAGTGGCAACAGCATGTGTTCACACTTGTGGTTCGGTTCGTTTGGTTCATTTGGTCCGGACCAAAAAGGAAAATGATATATTTGGTCATGGTCCGCTTAGCGTTCATACTGGCATTTTTGACAGTGAACCTAAAGATACCGAACCTAAAGGCATAGTGATACATTCACAACCTGATTGGTCGGGTTGAATGACGTATATTTCATGACGGAACTCACCGAACACTCCAAACAAAAGGTAAAGGTGCATTCAACTTAAAGCGGCGCTGTGTGTGTATTACATCAAAGTACCCATTCACTGATCGGTCGCTTTAAGCCAAATACACCTGCCATCTGCTGGACTAAGCACGCTCGTTGGGTGTATATGATTTTATTATCACTATCTGCAAACTCACAAAGAGCTCATAAAAGGCACTTTACCTCCTCGTTGCTCCATGTTTGCCCTCTGCTCATTTTGTTTTGGAAACACTGCTTGTTCCCTGCGAGGAATCATGTCGCATAGTGTCACGTTGTGTCATTACTTTTTGTTTTTGGTCCGTTTAGAAGTCTCTGGTCCACGTTGCATTCATATTTCATTCAAACCATACCACAGTTCATTTGGAAGTGGACCAAGACCCATCTTTTTAGCAGTCTCGGCCCGCTTGTTTGGTGCACACCAGGGTTCGGATGGCACTGTTCACACTTACTCAAATGAATTGCACTAACAGAGCAATCGCACCAGAGTTTGTTTTAATCGAACCAAACATGACAAGTGTGAACACACCCTTATTTTATGTTTGTTTATTTATTTATCTGTTTATTAGAAAACATGCAGAATTACACTTAATTCCAAAAAAAAAAAAAAAAAAAAAAAAAAATAATGTAAGTAACCCAAAATGTAAATCTTTGTAACAACAATGTCAGTTGTTTCCAGGATGGATTTTAAATAAATAAATTCTCAGAATAGACTCAGATGACATTTCTGGAACTGAAAAAAACTCCACAAACATGATCATTTAAAAGGCCTCTTAATAACATGGATCACCTCTAGTAATACAAATCACCTGCTAGTGTGTTGTACAGCCCAAATATAACCAGAAGAGGGTGACAGAGACAAAGCAATACAAACAATTTTTTTGAAACAGAAGAATGACCATCTCCCTTATATTCTGATTATTTACTATTACTAGCTAAATAATTAAAAAGTTTAATTGTCTACTAATTAATAGCTATTTTATAAGAATCTAAATTATTGTAATAACCTTCTATCAGGATGGGCTCTATATGATAAAATTTCACACTGGCTGTCAAAATCAAATCAAACAATAAGGAAGGGAAAATCAGAACAAATACATTAAAATTTAAGTATCAGAATTTAAGTTTATATCCACTGATATAAAGAGTCTTTAATTCTAGCACATATTGACTGTCATCTTTTTTTCTTTGTGTCAAACTTGTGATAAATTACAACTTCCATTTATTATTATTATTTTATTTTATTTGTTTCACTTAACTAAGTGTGTGTGTGTCTTTGAACTGTGATTGCATTTGTGTGAATAACTGCACTAATTGATCAGATTAATTCCCTCTGGATTGTAACAGTATCTTGAGATACTATTACAACAGTACAGTAATGAATATTAATTGTTTTTAAGTGGCTCCTAAAAGGCTAATTATTCAATTTGTGATTCAAATATCATAATTTAACATCACAGTGGTTCTCAGCTGTTGGTTTATAGATCTGTTCTGCTGTTTCCTGGACAGTAGGAAAAACTATGTCAGGAAAATCAGGTAAAACAATGGAACTATATAATCATAAAGACAGCCAGATCAATAGGCTTACCAGCCTTTAAAAGGAAAGTGATAACACTGCTCGTTAAAGGAATAAGGAGTCCATGTCTCCAGTCCATTTTATAAGAAACAAATACATCAAGGTGCTTTAAAGGAGAAGTCCACTTCCAAAACAAAGATTCACATATAATGTACTCACCCCATTGTCATCCAAGATGTTCATGTCTTTCTTTCTTCAGTCTTAAAGAAATTGTTTTTTGAGGAAAACATTTCAGCATTTTTCTTCATATAATGGACTGATATGGTGCCCCGATTTTGAACTTTCAAAATGCAGTTTAAATGCAGCTTCAGACGATCCCAATGTGGTTGTAAATGATCACAGCCAAGAAAGAAGGGCCTTATCTAGCAAGTGATTGGTTATTTTCATTAAAAAAATACAATTTACTTTTTATTCTCAAACCGTCGTCTTGCCTTGCTCTCATGGAACTCTGTGTATTCTGGCTCAAGACAGTTACTTCAAAACTTCAAAAATCATTTCAAAATCATCCTACATCGCTGCAGAAGTACCGACCCAGTCTTTGCAAAGTAAACATGCAAAGAAGATCAAACACCCTTAACAAAAAAGGTAAAACGGTGATACAGGACGATTTTGAAGTTGAGGGAGAACATGAGATGGGAGCCTTTCAACATACCCTAACTGTCATGACCCGGAACAAAAACAGTTCAGGAAGAGTGAGACGGAGACGAGCGTTTGACATTAAAAAGTATATAAAGACCCTTCTTTCTCGGCTGGGATCGTTTTACAACAGCATTTGGGATCGTTTGAAGCAGTTTTGAAACTGCATTTTGGAAGTTCAAAATCGGGGCACCATATCAGTTCATTATATGGAGAAGAATGCTGAAATGTTTTCCTCAAAAAACATAATTTCTTTACGACTGAAGAAAGAAAGACATGAACATCTTGGATGACAATGGCGTGAGTACATTATATGTGAATTTTTGTTTTGGAAGTGGGCTTCTCCTTTAACTTTAAACCATTGCTTTTGGTAAAAGTACCAGCCTATAATTCATAATAGCACCTCCTCCTGTAAAACAGTCTCAGTTGTCACAACAACATCTTCAGAAATCTATGTTTCCACAGAGTTCTATGTTTAGAACTATTTTTGCTTTGTAAACCGCACTTGACCTGTGCTTGTTTCTCTCCTTCAAACATAATTCAAACATGGTGTCTTTTTCACTGGAGCAAGCAATATTATGAATAGAGGACTTGTGTTTTAGCTGTAAGCAAAGTGTTGAGGTTTAAAATGTCTTGATGGATTTTTAACAAAAACAACTTTTCACTAAGACTGTGTTAGGCTGGCAAATCACATGCTATTGTATGTGTATTTACAAACTTATCTTTTTTTTTCTTTGAGTATATGTTAGGAGTATATTTTTCATCTGATGAAGCATGCTGATCATGGTAATTATATTGCATTACATTTTTATTGCCATTTGTAAAATAAATCAGTCTGGTAGCCTACTGTTGGGTTACCATTTAATGTCTAGGCCTGAAGCAGAACCAACCGTGACATAATTCATGAAATAATCTTTATAAATATGTATTGTGGCAAATAAGAAATATATAATTTGGACAAATAAACTACAGTATCTTGAGGCCTTTCAATATTGTTGATGATGTGCTCAGTTCATTTATATTGTACCACATGAAGAATCCTAAATGTTCTATGTCTAACGTTCGTTACTGCTAAAGTGCGTCTATTAACGTTTTTAACCAATTAGATTTAGTTGAAATATGGCATATGTCCAGATGAAGACACAGTTCCAGCTGGACCTTCAAGCTACTGTAGTGTCCAGATCACATCTTGCAAGTTTTACATCACTGTGTTGTCAGAATGATCTCAGAATGATCTCATTCAGCAGCATAGATATCCAGTGAATAGTGTAAATGTGCAGTAGCACCGGTTAATAGGTCTTTGTATTTCAAAGTAGGTCACAAACAAAATAAAAAAAAAGGTCATAGCCATTATTTACTCTGGCTTTTTAGGTTTATTTGATGTTATGAAATTATGTTATTTATTTTATGTGTTCTGTGCAATTGTACAAATGCATTTCTTATGTCTATGTGGTAATTTCTATTTTCAGCTTGAACGAAATACCAGTCGTGAAGCTGCCATGAGTTCTGTAAGTCAAAGCTTTTCTGAGAACAACTCCATTGTTCATCCTGAATACTTTTTCATCATTGGACTTTCAGGTATACCATACAGCACTTATTACTATATTTTCTTATTTTTCATTTATATTATTGCTGTAATTGAGAACTCTATAGTCCTAGTCCTTTTCATTATAGTTGTTAACCGGAACCTGCACAGTCCAAAGTACATTGGTGTGTTTTACTTGGCCTTGGCTGACTTTGGTGAAACTAATGCACTGATTCCTAACATAATGAAGATTTTTGTTTTTGACTCACAGTACATCTCTTTGAATGCTTGTTTGGCAAACAAGTGTTTAGGTTGGCATGATGTTAGCATTAATGCTTTCATGGCAAGACTCTGCACAGCTTCATATGTTGTAGCCCCATTGCTCATTATAGTCCTGTCATATCTGGGAATTTTTCTTGCCCTAAGTAAAATAACAACTTGGGAAGGACGTTTAAAAGCACTGAAGACCTGTGTTTCTCACCTGTTGTTAGTGGGATCATTTTTTCTACCCATAATCTGCATATACACGGCTGCATTCATGGTTTCTCTTACTCTCAATGCAAGGGTTGTCAGCACATCTCTGGCATATGCTGTTCCACCAATGCTAAATCCCATTATTTATGTTTTAAATACATCTGAAATTAAAGAGTTAATTCGAAAATACCTTAAAAAGAGATCAACACAAATTGAGAGCATTTTAAACTAACTACAATTGATTTTATGTTTTCTTTATTAATTAAATTGGTAATGTAAAATAATTTGGTATTAAAATATATTCTCAAAAATACTTTTAAAAGATAGCAAATCTATGGATTAAAAAGAAATGTAGGAATAGATATACTGGATTATATAGGCCTACAATAAATTGTCTGTTTTGTACTGTATGTATTCTTAATTACTAACCCAAAGACAAAACAAACAAAAACAAGCCAAATGCACAAGCAGTTTGAATGATTTCTTGCAGGCAGTCATTACTAAAATATATTCATTTTTCATGTTACCCTAAAGTTTCATCCGCCCAAATGTCTCTTATGTTTGTTCACATAATTCAAATAATATTATTTTAGAATGTATTCCTGTTTGAACATGCAATCCGATGGAACATTTCAACATGAGCATGTTGATCTGGGATCTGCTTATAAGGTTCTTTTATTGTCTCTCTGTTGCAGAGTTTCAAATGGCATTTTTGTTTTGCAATCTCTGTCTTTGCTTTACAAAAAAAAAATAAAAAAGCCAAGATGTCAGTTTATTCATGAAAACTTAAGGAATTCTGTTTATTAATAAAGAACGTCTACAAATGTAATCTTTATTTCCACTGTTATTTACTTTGAGCAACACCGCTAAAAGTGGCACTTCAAAGTATCAGTTTCACTAGGTAAACTCATATATGAATAAAGAAATATGCTGCAAAAAAACAGTGACATTGAGCTGGGTCAGTTCCTGGGGGAGACTGTGGGAATAACAACAGCAACACTAAATGTGGTGATTTATTATTAACAGTATTTGACTATTCTTCTGATAAACTTTTTTTGTTTTTCACTGTGTTGCAAGGCAAACCGTTACTTATGCAACAGATGTCCAAATCCTTACACACTCAATTCAGAAATCTTCACATCAGAAGAATGTGAAAGTACACTGTTTTCTTTGCCCACAAATACTCAAAAATAGCCTGTACTTTACAAATAAATATTCAGCCATTTGTATTGGTTTTCTTCCTGATGTCTGTGTGAAATACCAAGAAAGTATAACTATAATATATAGGGTATAGTATATTGTAGTTGTTATCAGTAAAGCATTGTGCCTAGTAATGTGTTACAATAATATTAGTCTACTGTCTTGACTAGTGTAATCCATTACTAATAATATTTCAGCAATAATATTGCTGTTATCAATCCATAAAATAGATAGTCACAGCCTTAGGGCCAAGACCAAGGGCCATGGTGCAGTAGTGGACCTGGACCATGGGGCAGTGGTAAACCTGGGCATTGGAGCCATGGTGGACCTGGACCATGAAGCAGTGGCCAACAGTGAAACAATGGAGGTCCTGGGCCATGGAGCAGAGGCAGACTGTGAAACAATGGAGGACCTGGGCCTTGAAGCAGTGGCAGACTGTGGAACCATGGTGGACCTGGGAGCCAGGGAAGAGCAGGCAGAGCAGGAACATGGACAGGCCACTTCACCATGACATAGCAGGCAGAGAGTTCTTGAGCAGCTTCCATAGCCACAGCATGACAGGCAGAATGTTCATAAATAGTCTCTTGGGTCGTGACAGGGCAGACAATGAATTCATAAATGGGTACCACCCTCTGGGAGGTTCTGCAGCAGGAGCCACGACCTCTGGAGGCACTGGTGCAAATTTGTGGACAGGAGCTCTGGGAGATCAGATGAGACATGGTGTGGCTCTGTGAGATTAGACGAGACATGGCATGGCTCTAGAAATTCACGGTCATCATGGCCAGGGACTCTGGCATCTTGCGATGAGGCTCATGTGTGGTCGGCATGACGTGAACAAGCCCTTGCTTGGCAGGCGTAACATGAGCAGGCCTTGGTGTAGCAGATGTGACGTTAGCAGGCTTTGGAGTAGCAGACATGATGTGAGCAGACTCTGGCTTGACAGACGTGATGTGAAGAGGCTTTGGCGTAGCAGACATTACGTGAGCAGGCTTTGACTTGGCAGACGTGATGTGTGCAGACTCGCCACGTGACCTTGATCATGCGGAGGCGTTCAGTCTCAACCCCAGCTCTTTCATGTGAGCGAGAACGACATCTCGATGCCGAACCGCCACCATCTCCGACTGGGTCAGGATCAGCCAGTCGTCGATGTAGTTGAGTATGCGGATGCCCTGGACTCACAGAGGAGCCAGAGCTGCATCCACACACTTCGTAAAAGTGCAGGGGGAGAGTGCTAGGCCGAACGGAAGAACCCGATATTGGTAAGCTTCGCCCCTGAAAGCAAACCTCAGGAACTTCCTGTGTTGAGGAAGGATGGAGACGTGGAAGTATGCGTCTTTTAGATCTATCGTGACAAACCAGTCCTCGGACCTGATCTGAGACATGACTTGTTTGATGGTGAGCATCTTGAACTTCAGTCGCATGACTGAGCGGTTCAGCAGACGCAGATCTAAAATGGGACGCAGGCCCCCATCCTTCTTCGGAACAATGAAGTACCGGCTGTAGAACCCGGACTCTCTGTCGTGAGGAGGGACCACCTCGATGGCCTCCTTCCTCAGGAGAGTAGCTACTTCCTCTTCCATTACCAGACCCTGCTCAGGGCCCACCAGCGTGGGAGAGACCCCGTTGAACGGCGGAGGTGGTGCGCCGAACTGAATGCGATAGCCTCGCTCTACAATGTGCAGGACCCAAGCAGACACATTGGGCAGTAGTTTCCACGCTGCCAAATGATCTACTAAGGGAACCAGCCTCTCAAGACATCTGGCCTCTGGCCCACCTGAACTAGCGCCCAGAGACCCCCGCGGGGGTGGCGAGCTCCCCAGCTCCGCTACATTGCTGGGCGGAAAAAACTGGGGTGGACGCTTGCTGGAGACCGCTGCGCCCTGAAGCACTGGCAGGGTTGGCAGAACGGCCTCCTGAGGGCACGGGGGAGAGACGGACACCGAATAATGCGGTGCACCCCACCTCTCCCCAGATGGGGCTGCCCTCAGCGGTCCTGAACCGCCAGGACCGCTTAGTCGAGGACTTCTTCGACTGAAGCACGACCCTCAGGTCGGGCTTAGCCTGGGAAGCCCTCAACTTAGAGCGTTTGACCACTCGCTCTCGCTGGGCGAGATATCGCTATCTCTGATCTCATCGCCTTCGTCCAGCTCCTTTGGCAGGTCGGCTTGGTACGCCTGTAACACCGACAGCCTGACCCGCCGCCGTGTACCCCTTGCCCACCAACGCTGAGGTGACTCGCAGCGGTTTGGAGGGCAAGACCGGAGCCTTCAGAGACGATGCCGACTCGGGGGACAGATAGCTAGCCAGCGTCTGTTCCACCCGGGGCATCGCTCTATACCCGCGCTCATCCAGCCCCGCCACGTAACCATAGTTATAGGAGGCGGGGATGAACAAGCAGGACGAGAAGGGCGAATTCCACGATCTCGACACCTCGGTGTGGAGATCGGGAAAAAAGGGAAGGCTCCAGCGCACTGGAGGTGGCCGAGACCGCAGAAATCTCTCGTCCAATTTGCTCTTCTGCGGTTCGACTTGTGGCTCGGCGGGCCAATTGATGTTGAGCTTGGCAACCGCGCGAGTCACTACCTCCAGCAACTCCTCGTACTGGGGAAACTGAGGTGCGGACACCTCATCGATGGTCTCCACGTCAACCTCCTCGGAGGAAGAGAGGTGGAGCGTTCAGCCCATCCCCCGGGGGGAAGAAACCGCAGAACGGGCTTCCGATCCCTGAGAACGGGCAGCGGATCTGGCGGGTGAGGCAGGAGATAGGGGGTCACCCTCCGCCAGATGTAGTTGTGAACCCCACGAGTGTAGCCGCCGCTCCGCCTCGGCGGAAGCGGGACCAGACCCACGGGGAACGCTGGTGAAGGCTCCCTCCTCGAAGAGAGCCTTCCGGGAGCGGAGCATACGCAGGGGAAGATGCTCGCAATGCGGGCAGTCGGCTCCCTCGAGAGCCAACGCTGCGTGCTCCGCTCCCAAACAAGCCACGCACAAAGCGTGTGTATCCCCGCTCAGGGATGTAGCGAGAGCAGGGAGGAACACACACCCTAAAACGTGACTTGCTTGTATCTTTAGACTTTTCTGGCTTTTTGTCAGACATTGTGTCCTAAATAAAAGTGGCGCAAGCTAGCAGCCAAAACGGGACACAATCACACACAGAAACACAGAGCGCTGCTGAAAGACAGAAGCTGACGCTCGTTCTGGCGCACGTGCTTTTATGCTTCCTGGTCAGTGACGTCACCCGCCTATGACGTCTCGCTCTTCCATTGGTCTGATTGCACACGTGATTCAGAGCGCGGTTACGCTGAAGGCGTTCCCATAGCGTTTGTTGACGCGGCTCGAGTTCCTGAAGGGGAACACTTTTATTGTTCTAAAACACAGATTTGTAAGTATTATCGGACTTGAGGATCTTAGAATAAACCCAGAACACACGTGATCATTGTCATGCTGTGAATCTGGCCAATCATGAAACAGCCATGTGGTCATCAGAGCTTCTGCAGCCGCTCTGAAGAAACTGCGCCGGCTAAGTCAGCCGGCTGCTCTCGAATCGCTATCACAGTACTTTGATGCCACACGTGATAGTCACGAGGCGTCGGCGCCGCCTCACGTCGAACAAAATTTCTAACCGGCATGTACTACTTCAAGTCAGAATTTGATCGAGCTGCGCAGCGCTGCGTTAAGTCGAACACACCTATGAGGAACAAGGGAATCACATGACATGACAAGGACCATGGCAAAACTTCAAAATAAAAGACATGAAAACATGAACGTGAAACAAAACCCAAACCCCACGTTACACTAGAACATTGTTGTCAAATGTAAAGTGTTGCCTCGAGTCGGGACTTGAACACGGGATGGGATGCATGGGAGCACAATGGCGCTGTCAGCACACTGCTCACAAGGCTGTCGGCGCCAACAAACCATGGTTTTATTATAACCATTGCCACCATTTGCACCCCAATCTCTTCACAGATTAGAGCAGGTTTGCACTGAGCACGTCAAAGATGTGAAAGAGTCTGAAGATGCCGTGAGGAACATTAGGCTATGCTGCCTGCAACATCGTCCAGAATGACTGTTTTGGCAGTCTATAGCTGGCCTATCAAGGAATATGCTTGAAGGGTTGCACAGACCTCCACGTGCTAAAGGTACCACGTAGCCAATGGTACCTTTACTCCTCTTAGGTACCTCTTAGGTGCATATGTGTCCTAATTAAGAATGATTGAAATTCATTAACATAAATATGCTTAACTATCAATTCTGATGTTTACGAAGAATTTGTGAATCCGCAGGAGAGTTTTTGGGAAGGTTGTTTTATTCACACACAACACTCACACAAGCTTTGTGTATGAGGCCCTGTGTTATTATCACATCCTGTTAATGTACAAAAATACTGAGGTGCAAATACTGTAGTATCTGCCAATATAAAGTATAGGAAGCATAATTACTATTTACACTTATTGCAAAGATTACTGCTGGTCCAGGAAAGCATTGTTGCAATCATGTGATGTAAATCCTGTATGATGGAGGATATGTACAGGTGATCATAAGCAATAACATGTCAGTGTAAATCCTGAATAAGATAGAGGTGTTTCCAATAAATAATACACTATATTTTAAAATCTTGATTGTGCGCATGTGTGTGTGGGTGTGGGAGGGCGCGACAAAACATTATGCCCAGAGGCCTCTGAATTCTTAATCTGGGCCTTGCTGTTAAGCAACGCTCATTCACGGGCCGAGCCCCCTCAAATGGGTACTGTACTCCTTGCTGAACATAATTATTTTCGAAAGTAAAACTGAAACCAAAATAAAATAGCTCGCATAAGAAAGCGATTGACTATCCATTATGATATGTAGGCATTTTTATATATATATGTACCCAATAATAATCTTTTACATTGTAATCCTTTCATTTTCCAGTTCTCGCAGGAAGGTGGCACCACCAGCCCGTCCACAGGCCACAAAGAACCCTCATCAGGCTTCAAAGCGTTCCTGAGACGGGCAGCCCAGGGAAGGAGGATCGTTTGACCTTTCCGGGTCCACACTCGACGAGGGGACGAGAACTGGAATTGGCTTCAATTCGGCTGTCTGCCACCCGGCAGACGGCCACCACATGGTCAATAAAAGAGCAGTTTCCTTCTTCTCTGGGCATCATTCACAGCTTTTCCGACCCTCCATGTGACGGTCGGACGCAGTTCCCCTTCAGGAACTCAAGCTGCATCCGGAGACGCTTTGGGAATGCCCTTGGCGGAACCACGCTCTGAATGAATGTGTAATCTAACCAATGAGAAGCGGGACGTCACGGGCGGGTGACGTCATCGACCAGGAAGCATAAAAGCACGTGCGAAGCCGGCCGGCGTCAGCTTCTGTCTTTCAGCGGAGCGCTCTATGTTTGTGTCTGTCACCCTGTTTTTAGTGCAAGTTTTAGCACAACTTTATTTTGAGGGTGATGTCTTTTGAGAAAAGCCATTATAATAGGAGTAGACTAGCGTTTCAGGCTGTGTTAAAAGAAAAGAAAACCCCCTTGTAAACGTTATGTCCTACAAGCATTCTTATAAATATAAGCAGCGACATTTTAGACTGTGTGTTTTTCTCTGCCCGCGCTATCTCGGGTGGGGATACACACAGTCTATTTGTTGTCTGTCTGGGAGCGAAGCAGGGGAGTCGGTTCTCGAGGGAGCTGACTGCCCGCGTTTGCGTTCCCCGCGGCACAGCTTCCGCTTCTGCCGAGGCAGGGCGGCGGCTGTGATCATGGGGATCGCACATAGATCTACGGACAGGTAGAGACGGGTCCTCCCTATCTCTGCCTTTCTCCCTAGATGTAGCGCTCTCTCTCTGGGCGGGAAGCCCGCGCTGCGGTTCTTCCCCCTTTGAATGAGAGCTCGCGGCGAGACGGGCTCTGTCAACTCCCGAGGGGGCTGACTGCCTGCTTTCACGCTGCGCACGCTTCGTTCCCGGAGGGCTCTCTTCGAGAAGGGAGTCCTCGTGAACTTCCCCGCGGCTCATATCCCGCTTTTGCCGAGGCATTGCGGCAACTGCAGCCGTGGGGATTGCAGCATAGATCTGTGATCGGTTAGAGACGGGTTCGCCCTATCTCTGCCTTTCTCCTTTGATCTAGCGCTCTCTCTCTCCGTGCTCTAAGCCCGCGCTGCGGTTCTTCCCCATCTGTGAGAGCTCGCGCTGCTGCAGCTATTTTTCTCCAAAAAGAAAAAAAGAGGCAATAAATAAATAAAAATAAAAAGAAAGAAATATGAGCTGACTGCATACTAGATCGCTCGTTTCTAAAATGCCTCGCCGTTCTCTACCTCTGCGGCTGCTGGGCGTGAGCAGCCGCAACCGAGTAATTTAAAAAAAAAAAGCTGAGTGTCGCGACACGCGCTCCCTCGTCCAGGGACAGAGACCCGCGGCACTCTAGGCCTGGTCCTCCAAGGCGAGGCTCGACCTGCGGGTCGTGCTTCAGTCTCGGAGGGCCCAGGCTCCAAAGCGGTCCTGACGCCAGACCAGGACCGCCGAGGGCAGCCCCTACCGGGGAAGAACGAGTCACACCGCATTACACGGTGTCCGTTTCTCCTCGGTGCCCTCGGGAGGTCAGTTTGCTGTCCCTGCCAATGTTACAGGGCACAACGGCCTCCGACGAGCATTTGCCCCGGATTTCTCCGCCCGGGATCGTAGCGGAACCGGGGTGCTCGTCACCCCCTCGGGGGTCTCTAGAACAGTTAGCTCGGCAGTCTCCTGCCGGTCTGCCGTTACAGGTCTCCGAGCTAGTAGTTCAGTCAATTCCAGAGGCCAGCCTCGAGCGGCTGGTTCCCTTAGTAGACTATTTAGCAGCGTGGAAGCTACTGCCAAATGTGTCTGCATGGGTCCTGCGCACTGTAGAAAAAGGTTATGCTATTCAGTTCGGCGCTCCGCCGCCGCCTTTCGACGGGGTTTTTCCCACTCTGGTGGGCCCCGAGCAGGCTCTGGTCATGGAGCAGGAAGTAGAGACCCTTCTGAGGAAGGAGGCCATCAAGGTGGTCCCTCCTCACGCAAGGGAGTCCGGGTTCTACAGTTGGTACTTCATTGTTCCAAAGAAGGATGGGGGGCTGCGGCCTATTATAGATCTCCGCCGCCTCATTCATTCAGTTATGAAACTGAAATTCAAAATGCTTCAATCAAGCAAGTAGTATCACAAATCAGGTCCGAGGACTGGTTTGTAACGATAGATCTGAAAGACGTGTACTTTCATGTTTCTATCCTTCCTCAACACAGGAAGTTCCTGAGGTTCGCTTTCAGGGGCGAAGCTTACCAGTATCGGGTTCTTCCCTTCGGCTTAGCACTCTCACCCCGCACGTTTACGAAATGCGTAGATGCTGCCCTGGTCCCTCTTCGGCTTCAGGGCATTCGCATACTAAACTATATCGACGACTGGCTGATACTAGCAGCGTCCGAGAACTTAGCGGCTCGACATCGAGATGTCGTTCTCGCCCACATGAAAACGTTGGGGTTAAGACTAAATGCCAAGAAAAGTGTACTTTCTCCATTACAGAGGACCACTTATCTGGGCGTGGTGTGAGATTCGACCACGATGCAGGCACGGTTGTCCCCTGCTCGGATCGAGTCGATCCTCGCCGCAGTCAAGAGAGTCAAGGAGGGCCGGTCACTCACTGTCAAACAGTTTCAACAACTGCTGGGCCTGATGGCAGCAGCGTCCAACGTGATACCTTTTGGCCTGCTGTACATGAGACCCCTACAGTGGTGGCTCAAATCAAAGGGGTTCTCCCCGAGGGGAAACCTGCTCCGCATGATCAAGGTCACGCGCAGAGGGCTACGTGCCTAGATATGTGGAGGAAGCCGTGGTTCCTAATCAGGGCCCGGTATTGGGAGCGTTACGCTAGCGACAGATGCATCCCCCACTGGATGGGGGGCGGTCATGAGTGGTCGCCCCGCCCAAGGTCTGTGGACGGGTCGTCATCTCAGTTGGCACATCAATTGCCTCGAGATGCTGGCCGTATTTCGAGCGCTGAAGTACTTTCTCCCAGACCTCAGAGATCGCCATGTGCTGGTCCGCACCGACAGCACAGCAGTGGTCTATTATATCAACCACCAGGGAGGTCTGCGGTCGCGCCCCTTATACAAGCTGGCGCACCAGATCCTTGTGTGGTCCCAGGACAAACTCCTCTCTCTTCGAGCAGTTCACATTCCTGGGCATTTGAATGTGGGAGCAGACATCCTGTCGAGACAGGGGCCGAGGCCCGGGGAATGGATGCTTCACCCAGAGGTGGTGAGGCAGATATGGGAGATCTTTGGGCGAGCCCAATTAGATCTCTTTGCCACGAGGGAGAATGCACAATGTCCCCTCTGGTTCTCTCTAGTTCATCCAGCTCCCCTGGGGCTGGATGCTATGGTACAGACGTGGCCGAGGCTTCGTCTGTACGCCTTTCCCCCGATTGCTCTGCTCCCGGGAGTTCTGGAGAGAGTACGCCGGGACGGGGTCAGCCTACTATTAGTAGCCCCGTACTGGCCGGGCCGAGTATGGTTCTCGGACCTGATATCTCTCCTCGACGGCTCTCCATGGGAGATTCCCGTCAGGAGGGATCTCCTCTCACAGGCGGGGGGCACCATCCTTCACCCCCGCCCGGAGCTGTGGAAGCTGTGGGTGTGGCCCCTGAGGGGGCGCAACTCATAGATTCCGGTCTCTCAACTGAGGTTGTGGAGACCATTCTCCAATCCAGAGCTCCCTCTCCGAGGAAACTATACACTCTGAAGTGGAAGCTTTTCACTTCATGGTGTGGAGAACGCCAGCAAGACCCAGCTAACTGCCCGGTTGGTACAGTACTGGAGTTTCTGCAGGCCCGTTTCTCCACAGGGTTAGCCCACTCCACCCTGAAGGTCTACGTGGCAGCGATTTCGGCCTACCACGCCCCTCTTGGTGGCATCCCAGTGGGTAAGAACCCCCTGGTTATACGTTTCCTCCGCGGTGTGCTGAGGCTGAGGCCTCCGACACGACCCCGTGTCCCTACCTGGGATCTGGCTGTGGTGCTTGAGGCTCTTTGTAAGCCTCCATTCGAGCCTTTAGAAGAAATTCCGGTTCGATTTCTCACTTTTAAGACTGTGCTATTGCTAGCTCTTACTTCCCTTAAGCGGGTTGGGGACCTGCAGGCCCTTTCAGTGGCCCCTTCTCATTTAGAGTTTTCTCCTGGCATGATCAAAGCCTTTCTTTACCCCAGGCCGGGGTATGTTCCTAAGGTCCCCACCAACACACCACAGCCGGTTGTGCTCCAGGCCTTTTGTCCTCCTCCCTTTCGGGAGCCTGACCAGCAGAAGCTAAATTGTACGTGTCCTGTACATGCTTTGGATGCCTATGTCCACAGAGCTGCCCTGTGGCGTAAATCTGAACAACTGTTCGTCTGCTATGGCCCCCCTAAGAAGGGGTTTCCTGCTTCAAAAGAAACTTTGAGTAGATGGATTGTAGATGCTATATCTACGGCTTACGAGTCCTCTGACCTCCCCTCACCTCTGGGGGTCAAGGCTCACTCAACACGCGCTATTGGTGCCTCTAAGGCTTTCTCGGCAGGTGTCCCAATACAGGACATCTGCAATGCTGCGGGATGGTCCACGCCCCTCACCTTTGTAAGGTTTTACAACCTTGATGTCCGAGTCACTCCTGGCTCTTCTGTTCTCCTGCCCTAGCTCTTTCACTAGGCAGGGATTTGGAAGTCTGGTGGCGTGGGCATCTCGTTCCCAAAGCGTCTCCGGACGCAGCTTGAGTTCCTGAAGGGGAACGTCCCGGTTACGTATGTAACCTTGGTTCCCCAAGGGAACGAGACGCTGCGTCTCGGTCCATCCTTCCGGCATCCCTGCCGAGCGCTCGCTTCATCCACGAAGCTGACGCCGGCCGGCTTCGCACGTGCTTTTATGCTTCCTGGTCGATGACGTCACCCGCCCGTGACGTCCCGCTTCTCATTGGTTAGATTACACATTCATTCAGAGCGTGGTTCCGCCAAGGGCGTTCCCAAAGCGTCTCCGGACGCAGCGTCTCGTTCCCTCGGGGAACCAAGGTTACATACGTAACCGGGACGTTTTCTCTAACCAGGACATGCGGTCACACACCACTTGTGTCCCCTCATGTTCTGAAACAGCGAGTTCGTTCAGACGATTCCTCTTGTCAGGGGAATCCTCTGCTCAGCTCTCACTGCACAAACCCGCCAGGCGAAACAGCCAGTGGTTTTCTGGGCTTCTTACCTCCAGCCATAGGCCGTTTTTCCAGCCACAGCCCCCCACTCCAGGTACGTCGGGTGTAACTCCTTAGAGACCCCTAGCAGAGAATTTTGTAGATTGGCTGAACCTCCCCAATCCTTCCCGCTGGCTCCTCAGAACCATTCAACTCGGCTATGCGATTCACTTCGCGACTTGTCCGCCCAAGTTTTGCGGTGTTCTTTCTACCTCGGTTCAGGGGGAAGAAAACTATGGTTCTTCGTGCGGAAATCGCTTCATTGTACCCAAGAAGGGTGGTGGGCTCAGGCCAATCTTAGACCTGAGAGTTTTGAATCGGACCCTGCTCAAGCTCCTGTTCAAAATGTTAACCCTCAAGCACATTCTCACGTGTGTCAGGGCTCAAGATTGGTTTGTGGCAATAGACCTGAAGGACGCGTACTTTCATGTCTCTATCTTTCCAAGACACAGGCCATTCCTACGGTTTGCCTTCGAAGGATGGGCTTATCAGTACAAAGTTCTTCCCTTCGGCCTCTCCCTGTCGCCCCATGTCTTTACAAAGGTAGCGGAGGCTGCCCTTGCCCCCCTCAAGGAAGTGGGCATTCCATTCTCAATTATCTTGACGACTGGCTAATTCGAGCTCACTCGCGGGACTTGGTTTGCACTCACAGGGACGTGGTTCTCAACCACCTGGCTTACTTGGGACTTCGGGTCAACTGGGAAAAAAGCAAACTCTCCCTGGCGCAGAGTATCTCTTTTCTCGGCGTGGAACCGGACTTGGTCAGTATATCTGCACGACTCTCCCGAGAGCGCGCACAGTCAGTGCTGAGGTGTGTGGGAACACTCAGACGCGGGTCAACGGTCCCCCTGAAACAAATTCAGAGGCTCCTGGGGCACATGGCATCCTCAGCCGCGGTCATGCTGCTGGGTCTGATGCACATGAGACCACTACAACACTGGCTTCATACCCGAGTCCCAAGATGGGCATGGCACCGAGGCACGTATCGTGTGAACATCACACCATCGTGTCGCAAGACACTCAGCCCTTGGCAAGACATTTTGTTCCTGCAGTCAGGGGTGCCCTTGGAACAAGTGTCCAGACGCATTGTCACTACAGATGCTTCCAAGACAGGCTGGGGTGCCGCGTGCAACGGGCATGCAGCTTCCGGGGTCTGGACAGGCCCCTGACTGCGTTGGCACAACAACTGCCTGGAGTTGTTGACAGTGCTTTTAGCCCTGAAGAGGTTCTGACCTTTGATTCTGGGCAAGCATGTGTTAGCGAGTAACTCAAGGCCTTGAGTAAGATGGCTGCAACTGTTTCTCTCTGCTCAAAGGCCAAATGAAATCCATTAAAATCATTAAATTGCACTGACATCCAACAAAAGTCAAGATTGTTTGGAGTACAATGGCCACTAATGCAAAAATAGTAGCTGAAATGGCGGAAATTAAAAATTCCCTGAATTTTATGTCAAGGGAAATAAGTGAAGTGGTGGAACAACAAAGAAAACTGACAGGCCTCATGGAGGAGATCAGGCAATTAAAAACTATTATCCAACAGAAGGATGCACGTATTGAGTTCCTGGAACAAAGGGTGGATGACTTGGAACAGTATTCCAGAGTTGATGACCTTGTAATCACCGGTCTAGACACTAAGCATCAAAGTTATGCCCAGGCTATAGGCCCATCTGGTGACCAACAAGGTGAGGAAGCACCATCTGAGGAGCTTGAAACCCTGGAGCAACAAGTGGTGCGCTTCATGAAGAGTAAAACCATTCCTCTGGATAGTCAGCAAATTTCAGCATGTTACACTCTTCCAAGTAAGGACAAAAAAACTAAACCCAAAATCATTGTCAAGTTTGCAAGTAGAAAGCACAAGGTGGAAATCCTGAAGGAAGCTAAGAAACTTAAAGGTACTGGAGTGTATTTAAATGAGCACTTGACAAAGAAAAATGCAGAAATTGCTTGGAACAGTCGTACCCTGAAAAAGGAAAACAAAATTCAATCAATTTGGACCAGGAATGGAAAAGTTTTTATCCGGACGAATGGACCTCCGGAACAAGCCAAGGTGATTATGGTGAGAAAAATGAAGGACCTGGATCTGTACAAATGACAACAGTGAGTGCATCATTCTTTTTTCTGATTGATTATTGGATCTCCTATAAGGAAAATGAAGGACCGGGATCTTTTATAAGGAACTTATGACTTTTTCATTTAAGACTAAAGCCTTTGCAAGTGTTGATAATATAGAACGTGATACATATGATTTTGAAAATGATGTGGATCCAGAGACTAATTTATTTAATTATATTAGGGATTCTTGTCAGTATTACACTGAGGAACAACTTGATGAGGTACAAATAGAACAAGCATTTTCTTTTATACATTTCAATTGTAGAAGTCTAACAAAACACTTTTCTGAAATCAAATATTTTTTGGAGACAATTAAAGGAAGATTTAAGTTAATTGCTTTAACTGAAACATGGATAAAGAAAGGCAAGGAGGTTAATCTAAATATAAAGGGCTATGATTTATATGTCACCAACAGAGTTAATAGGACTGGAGGGGGAGTGGCCCTTTATATCAATAATGAATTGAAATGTAGATCAGTTAAATGCATGACAACAGCTATTAATGATTTAATGGAAAGTGTAGCTGTAGAAATAGAATTAGAAAAAAATAGGAATATTGTTGTTGCATGTGTATATAGAAAACCAGGATCAAAAGTGGAAACATTCATGGATAAATTAGAAGAAATGATTCAGGGTTTAAATAACAAAAGAAATCTGGTAATTTGTGGAGATTAAAATATTGATCTTTTAAAGGTAGATTCACATGTTCAAAACTCAGATTTTTTAGATTTATTATATAAAAATGGGCTGTATCCATTAATAACGAAGCCTAGTAGAATAACCACAACTAGTGCAACTTTAATAGACAATATCTTTACAAATGTTTTAGAGAATCATATTACTAGTGGGTTGGTAATAAATGATGTAAGTGATCATCTGCCTATATTTGCAATATTTGACTATAAGTTGCCTAAAAAACTGTATACCATCAAATATATAAAAGGAAAAGGAGTGTTGATCATATCAATAAGTTTAGGAATGATTTATTAAAACAAGAGTGGAAAGAGGTGTATACAGATGATGTAAACAATGCTTATAATTCTTTTCTTGAATGTTATCTCACTCTGTATAATAAGCATTGTCCTGAGATCCCATGCAGTTCCAAACAAAGGCAAAATAGTAAACCTTGGATAACAAACGGATTAAAAAATGCCTCTAAAAAGAAAAACAGACTTTATAAGGAGTTTATCAAATTAAGAACAGAGAATGCAGAAAAATGCTATAAGAAATATAAAAATAAGTTGACTGAAATATTGAGACAAGCGAAAAAGGACTATTATAATAAAATGTTGTATGTAAATAAAAATAATATAAAGGCTACATGGAATATTTTGAATAATGTAATAGGGAATAAGACCGGACGAACGGAATTACCTAAATATTTTGAAAAGGACAATAGGGTGATTGAAAATAAAGATGAAATGGTCCATGAATTAAATCAATTTTTTGTAAATGTTGGACCTAGTTTAGCAAACGAAATACCAATACCTAGTGATAAGCTAGGGGGAGTCTGGAAAAGGGAAAATAGGATTATGCAGTCAATGTATTTAGGTGAGATGAAATATTATCAGTGGTTTATAAGTTGAAAAACAAGACCTCAACGGATAGTGATGGTATTGATATGAAAATAATAAAAAATACAATTGATTGCATTATTAAACCATTATATTATATAATTAATTATTCTTTTACAGAAGGAGTTTTCCCAGACAGTATGAAAAGGTAATACCTTTTTTAAAAACTGGAGATAAACATATTTTTAATAATTATAGACCAGTATCTCTCCTATCTCAATTTTCTAAAGTGTTTGAAAAACTTTTTGTTAATAAATTGGACAACTTTATTGAAAAATATGAATTATTAAATGAAAATCAGTACGGATTTAGGTCAAATAGGTCTTCAAGTTTGGCTATTATGAAAATTATTGAAGATATTACAAATGCAATAGATAGAAATAAATATACAATAGGAGTGTTTATTGATTTAAAGAAGGCATTTGACACTATAGATCATCAAATTCTTATTTCTAAATTATATACTTATGGAATTAGAGGAGTTGTACTGGACTGGTTAATTAGTTATTTACAACAACGACAACAATATGTTGAGTTCGACAGTTATAAGTCAGAATGTATGAATATTGAATGTGGACTTCCACAAGGCTCAATTTTAGGCCCAAAACTTTTTATTTTATATATAAATGATATTTGTGAGGTTTCAAAAATGTTACAGTTTGTATTATTTGCAGACGATACAAATTTGTATAGTTCAGGAAATGACTTGAAAACCTTAGCTAATAATATTGAAGTTGAAATGGTTAAACTAAAATTGTGGTTTGATGTAAATAAATTATCTCTAAATTTGAATAAAACAAAGTTTATGATATTCAGCAAATAAAAGAAAGGAGGAAGTCATCTTATCTATAAACAATGTAAATATTGAGAAGGTGTCTGAAATTAGATTTCTAGGAGTTATCTTGGATGAGAAATTGACGTGGAAAAGTCATATATTATGTAAAAAATAAGATGGCAAAAAGCCTATTTATTTTGAATAAGGTTAAGTACAGTTTACCGTATAATACAATGAAAATGTTATACTGTTCAATAATTTTGCCTTATTTAAACTATTGTGTAGAAATATGGGGAAATACATATCATAGCAACATTATGCCTTTATTTATTTTACAGAAAAGAGCCATTCGTATTATTTTCAAAGCAGGATATAGGGACCATACAAATCCACTTTTTATTAGGTCAGGATTATTAAAATTTAAAGACATTGTAGAATTACAAACTTTATTAGTGATGTTTTAAGCTAGAAGCAAAGCTCTTCCACATGACTTACAAAAGTTATTTGTTTTTACTTCTGAAGATGGAAATCACAGACGGCCATATGATTTTAAACATCCAATAGTACGATCAAACTTGAAACAAATGTGTTTGTCTGTTGCTGGAGTAAAAGCATGGAATTCTCTAATGAAAGATTTAAAAAGTTGTAAAGATATTTTGGTATTTAAAAGGAGTTATAAACAGAAACAACTTGAATTATATCAAACTGAACTTTGATTTTGTTTGTATGTGACCATTGTAAAATGTTTAAATAAATATCAGATATGTTTGGGTGATGGTGGAGGGAACAATACTAACGTTATCTATTATTTATGTTAATAAATATTGGGTGATGGTGGAGGAAACTAATGCCATCTACTGTTTATGTTTATAAAGGGGGCAGATAAATATAAGAAAATTATTCTTCTATCTGCTCCTTTCTGATCATGGAAATGTAAAGGAAAACTTAAATGAATTGTATGTGCCTTGTATAAATAATGCATTTTCATGAAAGGAATAAAAATGATGATGATGATGATGATGATGATGAAGACTGTGGCTTACATCAACCACCAGGGCAGTGTATGCTCTCTTCGCATGTCACAGCTAGCCCGCCATCTCCTACTTTGGAGCCAGCACAGACTCAGGTCTCTGCGTGCCACTCACATTCCTGGCGAATCCAGTCGTGTGGCCAATTCTCTGTCACGACAGGTTTCGCCCGGAGGCAAGTGGAGGCTCCACCCCAGTCGGTCCAGCTGATTTGGAGTCGGTTCAGCCAGGCACAAGTAGATCTCTTTGCCTTACCGGAATCCACCCACTGCCAGTCGTGGTACGGTCTGACCGAGGCCCCCCTCGGTATAGATGCACTTGCGCACAGTTGGCAGAGGGACTGGCTCAAATTTCTGGGCCCCATTCTGGACCAACAGAACCTGGTTTTCAGACCTGGTGCTCCTAGCATCAGCCCCTCCCTGGCGCATTCCTCTGAGGAAGGACCTCCTCTCTCAGGGGAAGGGCACAATCTGGCACCCGCACCCAAATCTTTGGAACCTCCACCTATGGTCCCTGGACGTGACCAGGAGGACTTCAAAGACCTTTCATCCTCAGTGGTAAACACCCTCTTACAGGCTAGAGCCCCCTCCACCAGGTAGCTGAATGACCTAAAATGGCGCATTTTTGTGAACTTCCCAAGGGAAGGACCCACGGAGATATCGAATTTGTGCTATCCTTCCTCCAAGGAGGCCTGGATAGGTACCTATCTGCCTCGACACTCAAGGTCCATGTGGCGGCTATGTCAGCCAATCATGATTTGGTGGATGGCAGATCGGTGGGGAAGCACGATTTGGTTATCAGATTTCTTAGAGGCGCCCGGAGACTAAACCCTCCTCGGCCACACCTTATCCCTTCTTGGGATCTCGCTGTGGTTCTTCAGGCCCTACAGCAAGATCCATTTGAGCCCCTTCAGTCAGTCGAACTTAACGCCCTCTCCTTAAAGACGGCTCTCCTGACTGCGCTCACTTCTGTCAATAGAGTGGAAAACCTTCAAGTCCTCTCCGTCAACAGATTGTGCCTAGAATTTGGGCCAGCGGACTCTCACGTTGTCTTGAGACCCCGGCCTGGATACGTGCCCAAGGTCCCCACCACTCCCTTCAGAGACCAGGTGGTGACCTTGCAAGCTATTTCTTCCCTGACCTTATTTTGCCCAGTTCGTGCCCTGCGCATTTACCTGGAACGTACTCAGCCCTTCAGACGTTCTGAACAGCTCTTTGTCTGTAGTGTTGTTTTTGGCAGCCTGTTTTCATTTTAGTTTTAGTCTAGTCTTTGTATGAAGCTGTCATTTTAGTTTTTATTAGTTTTAGTCATGTTCACACTCTTTTTAGTCTAGTCAAGTTTTTAGTTTAGTCAACTAAAAGTCTGAGCATTTTAGTCTTATTTTAGTCATAATTATCCATGACTATTTTCGTCTAGTTTTAGTCAACGAAAACTGATGACATTTTAGTCTAGTTTTAGTCGACAAAAACTGATGACATTTAGTCTAGTTTTAGTCAATGAAAATTGTATTTTAGTCTCTTTTTAGTAATGCAATTCTATTTAACCCAGTCAATATAGTATAAGTACCTAGTAGTATAGTCAACATACAAATATGCGCACGTGATTGGTGTGTCAAACGGTGAACACAAAACTTTCCCTGGAGTCTGCCATTGGACCGGCAAAGCAATTTCCCTGAAGCATTGGCTCTGATCTGTCATATAGCCTATTAAGGCTTAAACGGATCGCAGTCGATACGTACGGACCATGTCAAAATCCCACCGTTCAGCATGTGATTTCGCAGGTTAATTTGCCAATTTACATGTTCAAGCTATTTAAAACCACAAGAAGAAGAATCGAAACAGAACTTGATTCATTACTTGCGCTGTTCTCGCATACACCTGAAGCGCGCACAAACACAAATATGTGTTTCAGACAGAGCGGCATATCGAGTTGATTCCTCCTTCACCTCTCCCTGCGTTTAAGATGCATACGCATGGGGGTTTGCGGTTACGTTGCTATATTGGAAGTGTTTCTGTTTTAAACCATGAAGGCGAGCCAATGGATATCAAACTTTGTGCCGTAGTTATGCCGGTGAACGTCTTAACTTCAGTTTTAACTTTACAATTCACTATATAGAAAGTGAAAGTAAAAAAATAACTGACAGTTATCAACTGAGTTTTCTAACGCTGCAATACGGCGCATATTCTCTCAGACACGAATCTACTTCAACATGTGCTGATAACGGTATATAACTGTCTAATAGTCTTAATTGTAATTTCAGGCCTATAATCCCCCAGTCTGCGAGTGGGGCTTGAGGAAGTGACGTCGCCTGTGTCTGCGCAGTGCCACTTGATGCAGCCCACTTCAGAAATACTGCAAAATAATAATAATAACGTGACTAAACAAAACGAAATAAAGCTATATCATTCGTTTCGTCTTGTTTTGGTCAACGAAAATGAAGAGACATTTTAACATAGTTTTTATTTTGTAAACCACATTTAGTCTCATTTTTATTCGTCAACAATATTACATTATACATTTAGTTATAGTCATCGTCACACGACCAGCATTTACGTTGCGTCTCGTCTCGTTTTCGTCACGTGATAAAGGTTCGTTGACGACGATATTTAATCATAATTTTCGTTGACGAAAGCAACACTATTTGTCTGTTATGGAGGACAGCAGAAGGGGAAAGCTGTCTCCAAGCAAAGGATCTTCCACTGGCTAGTGGACGCAATCCGTATGGCCTACCAGGCCAGAGGCTTACCCTGCCCACTGGGAGTGAGAGCCCACTCTACCAGGGGCGTCACTGCCTCGGCAGCTCTTGTGAATGGGGCCTCTTTAACAGACATCTGTAGAGCTACAGGTTGGGCTAAACCTAACACATTCGCCAGATTTTACAACTTGCGCATGGAACCAGTATCTGCTAGAGTCTTGAACGCAAGCTCTTGACTCAGCAGTCTGGTTTGGTGTAGAGCTTGCTCAAGCGCTTCCCCTCACGGTGATTCCGCTTCTCTAAGTTTCAGTAGGTTTCCTGACGTGAATCCTGGACATCTTCTCCATCACTTGGCACTTCTGGACGTGGCGAAGTTCAGTGGAGGAACTCGCTACAAAAATCCAACACAAGGTAAGATTACTTTACTAATTCTTGGTTGGATTTGTGCCCCATTACATTTGACACAACTCGGAGTGTACGACAGATAGGGAACGTCTCGATTGCGTATGGTAACCCTCGTTCCCTGATGGAAAGAACGGAGACGTTGTGTCCTCCATTCCACAGCTCTGGACCGCCTCTGAGTGAGTTGAGACGCTTCAACTCCTCAGAACTCCTCAGAACAGAACGAGTGATGGACTTCCTCTTGCTGCTCACTGAGTATTGGATTGTACTGTGTTTTGCAACTTTACGGAGCCATTGTCTATCCTTAGCATAGATCTATCATGTTTCTTGTCAGTTGATCCTTGTTTTGTTTTTCTAGCCTTGTTATATCGTTTAGTCTGTCTCGCTGCCTGCCCTTTGGATCTCTAGCCTGTCTACTCGGATTATCCTTTTGCCTAGCCCCTTGGATAACGTTAGCCATTGATCGACCTCTGCCTGCATCACAGATTACTCTTGTGTTTTGTCCTAACATACCTGTTTGCCGTTGTTCGACCCTGCCTACATTTGACCATGTCTTTGCTACGTTTCAATGAAGATGGATCCACCCGCTTCACGTCTCCCTCAATCCGTAACAGTGTGCATGGATCCCTATAAAATCAGTACATTTGCATAGTCATCAAAATTCATGTCCTGCTAGTGTTTATTTATAACAGATTGTAGTTGAAGGGGCATGTTTTAGAGTCTTTATTGTGCCACTACAACGGAATGCAGCCTTCAGAGGATGCAGCCTTTGAATTCGCTACACAGCTATTGTTTTAGTTATCTGGATATTATTATTATCTGGATATTATTATCTGGATAGTGAAAAAAGACGCGGCCCAACAAAATACAGTAGAACCCATTATAATCAGTGATGCTGTCTACACTGGATGTGGCGCAGTGCGACACGACACATCCCCGACAGTAAACAAGTGGACAAACTAGTAAGTTGTACTCTAGTTGCTAGTGTCACATTATAGACTTAACATTAACTATATCATTGAGTTACTATAATAAAACGTGCATTAATAAAAACACAAAGGGGAATTGAGTGGCCTTAATGCGGACTAGTGAATGAAACGTCAGTCAACACTAAAGCAGTGACCAGAATATGTGCTTCAGCATGTAAGAATTACATCATTGTGTTGTCTGAAATCTCTCAAGAGATGAATCGTAAGATATATTTGGGTTCAATGATGCAAATGTCCAATGGTCTTTGCGACATGAGAGAATAAGGACGAGAATTTACAGCTGTGTAATTTATTGTTTGCTCTGGCCCTAAACCCTGTTTATGCTTATAGGTCTGTGATTTAAATATTATGCAGAAAGTTTACATAAAGGTATATTTTGAATCTAGTTGTTATATGTGTCATATGACAAAATTGTAGATTTTGGTTATGTCTTTGAGGCAATTTATATTTTCAGCTTGTTCAAAACACTAAATGCAAAGCTGGCATGAGTTCTTTAAGTGTAATTGTTCCCCAGAATATCTCCATTGTTCGTCCTGAATACTTTTTCATCACTGGACTTTCAGATATACCGTACAACAGTTATTACCATATTTTCTTATTTACGGTTTATTTTAAAACTGTACTTGGGAACTCTATAGTCCTTCTCATTATTGCTTTTAAACGAAGTTTGCACAGTCCTAAATACTTTGCTGTGTTTAACTTGGCCTTGGGTGATATTGGTGTAACCAGTGCAGTGATTCCTAACATGATGAAGACTTTTTTTTTTCTGACTCACAGTACATCTCCTACAATGCTTGTTTGGCAAACATGTTTTTTGTAAACCTCTTTATTACTGTGCAAAGTTTTACTCTTGTCGTTATGGCATATGATCGCTTCATTGCAATTTGCTTTCCATTAAGATATCATGCCATAGTGAATAATACTGTCATGACCTTAGTGTTTTTAGTATTATGGGTATTTAACACTTTTGTGGTGGCTCTGCCAGTGTCTTTGGTCACTCGACTTTCATTTTGTAAATCCAATGTAATACAGAGCTTTTATTGTGATTATGGACCAGTGTTTAGGTTGGCATGCAATGGCAATAGCATTAATACGTTTATAACAAACCTCAGTGCAGTTTTATTCCTTGTAACACCATTGTTCATTATAGTCCTTTCATATCTGGGAATTTTTTTTGCCTTAAGTAAAATAACAACTTGGGAAGCACGTTTAAAAGCACTGAAGACCTGTGTTTCTCACCTTTTGTTAGTTGGATCATTCTTTCTTCCTGTAATATTTATTGTCATTGCTTCATCAATTACTTCTCTTACTCCCAATGCCAAAGTCATCAGCACATCTCTTTCATTTACTCTTCCACCAATGCTAAATCCCATTATTTATGTTTTAAACACAGCTGAAATCAGAGTCTTGTTTCGAAAAGTGCTTAAAAACAGATCTGTAGCAATTAGAAAGAACATTACAAAATGACTGCAATTATTGTTTATGCGGTCTTCAGTCATTAGGCATCAAATTGCCTTGTATATGAAAATGTACTGTATGTATATTTTTTCATGTGGAAAATGTGGAAAATAAAAGTGTACAAACAGAAAAAAGTTAAACTTGCTCTGCTACAATCTTAACAGAAGTTTGTATACACTGCTTGTGCTCTTAATTGCTGACACAAAGATAAAATAAACTAAAACAACACCAGCAAAATGGATTGAAAAAAGTACAAGCAATTTGAATTATTTTTTTTGTAAGCAGTCATTATCATGACATATTTCAAGTTCAAGTTTTATCCAGCCAAATGCTGTTAACTGTCATAAGTCTAAGTGGACGTCCATGAAATGCGGAGTCCCTCAAGGCTCAATTCTAGCGCCACTCTTGTTTAGCTTGTATATGCTCCCACTAAGTCAAATAATGAGAAAGAACCAAATTGCCTATCACAGCTATGCTGATGATACCCAGATTTACCTAGCCTTATCGCCAAATGACTACAGCCCAATTGATTGCCTCCGCCAATGCATTGATGAAATGAACAGCTGGATGTGCCAGAAATTCCTTCAGTTAAACAAGGAGAAAACTGAAGTCATTGCATTTGGAAGCAAAGAGGAAATTCTTAAGGTGAATGCATACCTTGACTCTAGGGGTCAAACAACTAAAAACCAAGTCAGGAATCTTGGTGTGATCTTGGAGTCAGACTTTAGTTTCAGTAGTCATGTCAAAGCAGTAACTAAATCAGCATGCTATCATCTCAAAAACATTGCAAGAATTAGATGTTTTGTTTCCAGTCAAGACTTGGAGAAACTTGTTCATGCCTTTATCACAAGCAGGGTGGATTATTGTAATGGTCTCCTCACTGGCCTTCCCAAGAAGACCATTAGACAGCTGCAGCTCATCCAGAATGCTGCTGCCAGGATTCTGACTAGAACCAGAAAATCTGAGCATATCACACCAGTCCTCAGGTCCCTACTTTGGCTTCCAGTTATATTTAGAATTGATTTTAAAGTACTTTTACTCATTTATAAATCACTCAATGGCCTAGGACCTAAATACATTGCAGATATGCTCACTGAATATAAACCTAACAGACCACTCAGATCATTAGGATCTACATTTAAATTTTAGGCTCAAAACTCATCTGTTTAGCTGTGCATTTACTGAATGAGCACTGTGCTATGTCCGAACTGACTGCACTATGTATAATCCTTTTCTAATTTTTAACTGTCTTAAATTTATTTTAAATCAATTTTTAAAACATTTTAAAAGTGTTTAATTTTATTTTTGTTTTATTGTTGTTATTATTGTTTTTATGATTATTCTACTTCCTTTTATGTAAAGCACTTTGAATTACCTTTGTGTATGAAATGTGCTATATCAATAAACTTGTCTTGCCTTGCCTTGCCTTGTCATGGTTGCTCATATTGTTAAAAAAAATATTATTTCATAATATATTCCTATTTGAATTTGCAATCCATGGTCAATTTGTTTAGATTAGTATGTCTGGGATCTGTTTTTTTTTTTTTTTTTTTTTTTTTTTTTTTAACTCTCTGTTGTGAGATGTTTAAACTTTTTCTTATTTATGTTGTCCTCTGTACAATAAATAATAAACACTAAAAATGAACCAAGATGTTAATTTATTGATGCAAGGTAATTGTTTGTTGATAAGGAAGGTCTACACATTTAATCTTTTATTTCCACTCATGTAATTCAGGGTCACCTCTTTAAACGCAGCTGTACTATACTATCACTATATAAATGAATATGTGAATGAAGGAATATGTTGCTAACACAACGAAACTGAGTCTGTTTTGGGGGGAGACTGTGGGCAACACCCAAAATGTCATAACTCTTTATTAACAGTATTCATGCAATTCTTTTCAGTTTTAGGCCTCTATAGCCTAAACACAGACAGTGTCATGTTCTTACTCAACTACTCTTCTGCTAACCTTTTTGCTGTGTTGTTAGGAAAACCACTACTTGCACAACTGATCCACAAAAGCACAAGAATCCAAAAATATGCACAACAGATCCAAACAGATCCATTCAAAAATCCACATATTATTTATACAGTAAATAATACTGTAAAGGCTTTAGTGTTTTAGTAGTATGGCTCTGTCTGTCTTTGATCACCCAACTTTCATTCTGTGAATCCAACAAAATACAGTTATTATTTTGATCATGGATTAGTGTACAAATTGGCATGTAATGACAATAACACTACAGTAACACTATCTATAGTTCTGTCACGAAACTCTAGATGGTGCAGTCTGGTGCGGTCCGACTCAATCTGGCATAATTACATCATCACATGGCACAGCTGATTGGTTCTTTTTGTATTGACAGCCAATGAGCTTGCTACTCAACATTCAAATCCTGGGTAGTGCTTGATGTAGCAGTTGAAGCACGCTTCAGAAAGCTTCTAAGATCTACATCCAAGATAAGTGAATGCTCTTTCACTACATCTCACTGTGTCATGTTTAGCAGTCTTGCAGGAGTATGCAGGAGAGAAATGTTGAGTATATTAACAATAGCATTTACACATCTGTGTTTTTAGAGCTTGAGCAACACGCAGTCTAGCACATATAACCGTCTAGGATATGCAGACAGCAACGGACATTAGAACAAGTTAAATTAAATGTTTTCATTAGCAGTGCCGAGTGAGCGGTTGATTTCAGCTGCACGCAGCCTCTCAGCCACGCTCCTAATGGCTACTATACAAACAAAAGAATAAAAGTTATATCAACAGTAATCAATGACTTAAATTATGATATTTTGCTCAGGTGGGTGCTGGGGACAGATTGCAGTGTATATCCATTTGTTAATTAAAGTTACACATAGTGCACGTCTAAACAGAGTTAAAGGTGCAGTGTGTAAATTTTAGGCTGTGAATTGCATGTAGAGAAGCTATGGTGGCCGACACAGGACAAAGATGTCATAGTCTGAGTCAGCAGAGAGTAGCCACTGGTAAATTAAGGAATTATATTAACTTAATTATTCACCTGCTTTACTGCTGCTTTGTTTTTTCTAACCACCAGACAACGTTGTTTTCAACACTCTCAACGCTTTTGTTATTAGTCTATTTATTAAGATTATTTACACATTCATAAGTGTAAATGTTTTAACAAAAACCCGTTTCACAGTGTTTTAGAAAGAATTGGAAAATATTTTGTTTGTGTTCTCTCTTCAAAATCTTTGAGTAATGTAAAGGTCATGCATGTCTATGATTTGTAATTTTTCTTTGTTTTTACTAACACTCTCGAAGCTTCGAATCTTTTTTCCAAAACAGTCAGAGGAAAGCCTCAGTGCTTCAGAAGGCTTCATTTGCCCATCATTACTTTATAGAAACAGATCTTGGTCAAAACAGGCAGGGTCCAAAATCATTCTCAAATCTCAAAAACAAGTGAACAGTCCAAGGTCCAGAACACAGGCAAGGCAAGAACAAGGCAAGGTGAACATGGAAAAACACTCAGTAATGTCCACTAACAGCTAAACAACCCTGGTGAAAAAAACAGCATATGCTGGTAGCTATGTTTTGATGCTGGGATGCTGGTTTGGTATGTTTTGATACTGGTTTAAGCTGGTCCTTTGCTGGTTTATGCTGGTCCTTAGCTGGTTTATGCTGGTCATTTGCTGGTTTATGCTGGTCCTGGTTTATGCTGGTTGCGAAGGGGAATTGGGTGGCCTTAATGCAGACTAGTGAACAAAACTTCAGTCAAACTAAAACAGTGACCAGAATATGTGCTTCAACATGCAAGAATTATGTCATTGTGTTGTCTGAAATCTCTCAAGAGATGAATCAGAAGATATATTTGGGTTCAATGATGCAAATGTCCAGTGGTCTTTGCAACTTCAGACAATAAGGACAGGCATTTACAGCTGCATAATTCATTGTGTGCGCATTGTACATTGGTGTGTTTAACTTGGCTTTGGCTGATATTGGTAGAACTACTACAGTGATTCCTAACATGTTGAAGACTTTTTTTTCTGACTCACAGTACATCTCCTACAATGCTTGCTTGGCAAACATGTTTTTTGTGAACTTCTTTATTAATGTGCAAGGTTTCACTCTTGTTGTTATGGCATATGATCGCTTCATGGCAAGTTGCTTCCCATTATCATGCCCTAGTAAACAATACTGTCATGACCTTAGTGTTTTTTGTATTGTGGGCATTTAACAGTTGTCTGATTGTCTTGATGGTGTCTTTGGTCACTCGACTTTCATTCTGTGAATCCAATGTGATACAGAGTTATTTTTGTGCTTATGGACCAGTGTATAAGTTGGCATGCAATGACAATAGCATTAATATGTTTATGATAAACCTCAGCACAGTTTTGTTCTTCATAGCACCATTGTTAATTATAATAACAATAGTATTTCCACATCTGTGTTTTTACAGTTGGGATTACAGGGATTATATTTACCTAATTATTCAGTAAGCAGATATGTTATTGCAAATATTATATTTACTTGTTTATCATTGTGTCAGTGTTTAATTCGCAAGAACAACATAGTGACGAAATACGCTCTGTACAGCAGTTTGTCCTTTTAGGGCTACTGTAGAAACATGGCGGCACAAAAATAGCGATTTCCGTGTATAGGGAACCCGCAGTGTATGTAGATAGAAATAGCTCATTTTAGGTAATAATAACTTAATGTTTCATTATGTAAGGTCTTTATACACCTCTAATAGCATAGTTGTGTATATTATGTTAAATCTCTGTCAATAATATGTGCACCAGCAGTATTTCTTACATGCTTACAGCAGCAATCGGTGCATGTACTGGCAGTAGCAAGTCTCGGTACTTGCTCTGATGCAGAATCAGCATAGCAGATCTATTCTGCCAAGACCAAACGCATTAACATTGTCATGTACATCACCATGCAAATCCCTTCAAGATTTGTCATGATAGAAAATATATTTATGGCAAACCTCAGCACAGCCCTATACATTGTAGCACCATTGATCATGAAAGTCCTGCCATACATATAGACATTTTTCTTGCTTTAATCAAAATTGCAGCTTGCAAAGCATGTTTAAAAGTGCTGAAGATGTGTGTTTCATCTTTCTCTTTGCATGGTCATCAAATGTTTACATTCAAGTAATTGTATCTATCTGATGACTTTTAGACATGGAATGCACATTTCAAAGTAGAATACCTGACTGTAGCTTTGTTATCCTTATATTCTTATCCAGTATCCTTATATTGTAACGTTATCCTTGTAATGTAATTATTCACAACTTGTAATTGCTACCAAGTTTATTGTGTCTGCATTATATTATATTATATTATATTATATTACATTATATTTTATATTAGATTAGATTAGATTAGATTACTGACATATAGACTTTACTGTGATACACTCATCTCTGTCTGATTACAGAAAAGCACTATGAATTGAACATAATAAACTAACAAAGTAGAGATTTTTACAGACCAGTTAATAAAACGTCCATACAAACTACTGGCCAAAGCATACTTCAAAATAAGGATTGCATCACATGTTTTCTGTAAACTCTCAAGAGATGAATCAGAAGATATATTTGGATGAGTAATGCCATTATACAGTGATCTTTGCCGCATGAGAGAATAGAGACAAGTATTGCCTGCTGAATAATCCAAGGCAGTTCATGAGGGGTGAGACAGTTGCTGTCTTTATGTTTATATGTACAGGCGATTCAAATGTTATGCAGCAAATTTATTTAGGTGTGTTTTAAACATTTGAAAATACTTGTTAAAAGTATGAAATGACAATTTTGTGAATTCTCTGCATTTTTTAAATCTTGTGTGATCATTTCTATTTTGTGCAAACCATGAGTTCTTTAAATGCAAGTTTATCACTGAATATTTCCATTGTTCGTCCTGAATACTTTTTTATCATGGGACTTTCAGGTATACCCTACAGCAATTATTACTATTTATTCTTGTTTATGATTTATTTTATTACTGTAATTGGGAACTCTAT
>NW_026127263.1:88406-124230 GCF_022985175.1 Labeo rohita | reverse complement strand
TCTCCTACAATGCTTGTTTGGCAAACATGTTTTTGTGAACTTCTTTATTACTGTGCAAAGTGTCACTCTTGTTATTATGGCATATGATCGCTTCATTGCAATTTGCTTGCCATTAAGATATCATCCTAGTAAATAATACTGTCATGTCTGTAGTGTTTTCAGTAGGATGGGCCTTCAGTGCTTCTTTGATGGCCCTGTCAGTGTCTTTGATCACCCGAATTTCATTCTGTGGATCTAATGTGATACAAAGTTATTTTTGTGATCATGGACCATTGTTGAGGTTGGCATGCAATGTCGGTAACAATAATGCATTTATAAGAAACCTCAGCGCATTTTTGTTCATTGTAGTACCATTCATCATTATAGTCCTGTCATATATGGGGATTTTTTTTGTCGTAAGTAAAATTACCACTTGGGAAGCACGTTTAAAAGCACTGAAGACCTGTGTTTCTCACCTTTTGTTAGTCATGTCATTTTTTCTTTCTGTAATATGCGTTTTCATTTTTTGGTCAAATAATTCTCTCACTTCAAATGCCAGAGTCATCAGCACATCTCTGGCCTATGCTATTTCACCAATGTTAAATCCCATCATTTATGTTTTAAACACGGTTGAAATTAAAGTGTTAATTCAAAAAGTGTTTAACAACAGATCTGCAGTTAGAAGAAATGCTTCAAGATGACTGTAATGATTGTTTGTTTTTCCAGTCATTAAGAATTAAATTACTTCTAGGATGAAGATAGGCAGAAAATAGTTAAATGAACTCTTAACATGTAGAGTGGACAGATGAGACAATGTTAGTGATCAGCAGTGATGTGTTCTTTATTTATGAATGAATCCATCTGATTTCAAGTGTGTGTACTGCTTGTGTTCCTAGTTACGGGCCCTCAAGGCAGTACCGAGTATTTCTTTCATTTTCTGATCAAACAGTTTATACATATAATGATATTATTGCAGAATACTGTATATTTTTAAAGTCGATTTTAATTTCACACTCTTAGCTTTTTACTCTTTTATTGTCATCTAGTGATAACATTTATGAAATGGTTTGTAGCCTAATTTTGTGTAAAACTCTGAGATCAAACTCAGAGTTATCAGTGTCACATAATTAAAATAACTAAGTTACAGAGTTCTCTACAAGAGTAGAATGTCAAATGTCAATAGACAGTATTTTTTCAATAATACATTATTTTAAAATCTAGCTTTTGAAAAAAACTGTCCAGCAACATTTTTTTTTTTTTTGTATTGATTCTATTTTAAATGGATTCAAATTCTGATTGAAATGTATTCCTAAAATATATGCAGCTCTAGTGATATGCTTTTTATTTATCTAACATTTGTTTTTAATTCAGTTGGTTTCAAATGTCTGTTGTAATTTAATGCTTGTATTCTTAGTCACAGACCCTATGACATATGGGGTCAATATGCAAGATCTTTTGTGAGCAGTCATTATATGTTGTATTTCTTGTTACTCCAAATACGTTTAAAGTTAAGTGTATTTTGCTCGTGTTTTTGCAAAGTCATTTGATAAAATACTTTATTATAAAAAAAGTTTTTTTTTTTTAAATAAAATTCAAAATTTCAAATAGATTTTTAAAATTTATGTTTATATTTTTTTACTCTTCGTACAGCAGTCATTGTTAATTCTAAATGTATTTTAATGTAAAATATGTTACATAAATTATGTTACATAAATATATGAAATATAGAACATTCAGAAAATTCTGCTGCTGGCTCGTCTGCCGTGGGTGTCGGCAGGTTAGTCATTGTGTTAATTTTCTTCGCTCGTTTTCTGTAGCTGCTTTTTGTGCTTTTTGAATAACTAAGGAAATGTAACCATTAATAACTTACAATGTTTCTATTAAATTGTTATCATGTTAAACATAAATTAAGTCATATTGAAAACATTAGGCTGCTTTTAGCCTTAATGCTGGTGTTGGTTCATTTTTCGTCAATGAAAGGAAGTAAATAATTAAATAAATTAGCACGATAATATCGTGTATCGTAGATCACACAGGCTGACGATAGGACGATATGAAAATTTAGCATATCGCCCAACACTATTACAATGTTAACATATTTCATGCTACTCCAAACTTTTACTCTGATGTTAAATGTATTTTGCTAATGTTTTTGCAAAACCATTTCATAAAATACTGGACTATGTAAAGAAAATAGGTTTTCCTAATGTATTTCTTTTTGAATGTGTAATCCAGTTATTTATTTGGACGTGAGCATTTTGGTCTGAGGTTTGCTGATATGGCTCATTTTATTGTCTGTGCGTCTGCTGTTTTACTGTTTCTTTCTTGGCTTAATCAATCAATAAACATTATCAAAAAAAAAAAAAAAACAGATAATTTGTCATTTACTTTGCAGGCTCAGGTAATATCAATTACAGGCCTTCTGCCCTATTGAAGGGTGGTCAAGTTACATAATTATATATAGGTGCATCTCAATAAATTAGAATGTCGTGGAAAAAGTTCATTTATTTCAGTAATTCAACTCAAATTGTGAAACTTGTGTATTAAATAAATTCAGTGCACACAGACTGAATTAGTTTAAGTCTTTGGTTCTTTTAATTGTGATGATTTTGGCTCACATTTAACAAAAACCCACCAATCTCAGCAAATTAGAATACTTCATAAGACCAATAAAAAAAAACGTTTTTAGTGAATTGTTGGCCTTCTGGAAAGTATGTTCATTTACTGTATATGTACTCAATACTTGGTAGGGGCTCCTTTTGCTTTATTTACTGCTACAATTCGGCGTGGCATGGAGGTGATCAGTCTGTGGCACTGCTGAGGTGGTATGGAAGCCCAGGTTTCTTTGATAGTGGCCTTCAGCTCATCTGCAATTTTTGGTCTCTTGTTTCTCATTTTCCTCTTGACAATACCCTGTCCATGACAATACTGTCATGTCTTTAGTGTTTTCAGCAGGATGGGCCTTCAGTGCTTGTATGATGGTCCTATCCTCAATACTTGTCTTTGAACACCCAGATTTCATTCTGTAAATCTAATGTGATACAAAGTTATTTTTGTGATCATAGACAAGTGTATAATTTGGCATGCAATGACAAAATAATTAATTATGTTTTAGCAATCCTAAATGCAGTTTTGTTCATTGTAGCACCATTTTTCATTATAGTCCTGTCATATATGGGCATTTTTTTTTTGCCTTTAGTAAATTACAACTTGGGAAGCATGCTTAAAAGTGCTAAAAACCTGCATGTCTCACCTTTTCTTAGTCATGTCATTCTTTTTTTCTGTAATATGTGTTTCTGTAATATCTTGATGACAAGATGACTGTAGTGATTATTTATATGTTTGGGCAATCATTAAGAATTAAATAACTTATCTTAAATAAAATGATAAATTATGTATATGTATGTTGGTGATCAGCAGTGATAAGCTATTTATTTATGAATGAATCCATTTAATTAAGTGTAATGCTTGTGTTCATAGTTAATGATCCTCAAGACAGTACTAAGGGAATGAGTATTTCTTTCATTTTCTAATCAAACAGTTTATAAATATAATTATATTATTGCAGAATATATTTGTATATTTTATATTTGAATGTATCTGAACTGTATATTTTAATTGAATTGTAATCAGGAGTCTGTTTTGACATTAGAATGTTGGTCTGAGATCTCCTGATTAGGTTCTTTTTGTCTCTCTGCATCTTTGTTTCTTTATTTACAGTAATCATTAAAAATAAATAACATGAAGAAAAACACTTATGTTTTGGTCTTTTACCAATCACACAATGGCAATAATTGGCCTACTGACATTTTCAGTAGTTTCCACATAATTTCAAACATGTACTAAACTAAAAGCAAAATGTACTACTTAACAGTAAGTATTAAAAATGTAAAAATATATAAAGTCATGTGATTTCATGATAATGACATTTCATGAGAAACTCAATGTAACAATGATGGGTTTTAATTTTATACTCAGCTATTTAGTCTTTCACTGTCATCTAGTTTAAACAGTTGATGTATAAGAATAAGTATAGGCAGAAAATAGTTAAATTAACTCTGCTACACTTAACATGTGAACAGATGAGACAATGTATGTTGGTGATCAGCAGTGATATGTTGTTTATTTATGAATGAATCCATCTGATTTCAAGTGTATGTGCTGCTTGTGCTTTTAGTTACTGGCCCTCAAGACAGTACCTAGACAATGAGTATTTAACAATGAAAGAATTAAAAAGTTGAAAAATATATAATTTAACTGATATTTCATTAAAAAACTCAATGTAACAATGATGGGTTTTAATTGGTCAAACTCAATCCTGCACAATGATTATCAGTGTCACATAATAAAATATTTATTTTCTTAAATTATTATTATTATTATTAATATTATTATTATTGGGAATTAAACTACCTATATGAACATTTTTCAGGCTTCATGCAGGTCTGTACAACAGTAGAAAAATGTCAGTGGACATTATCTTTTCAGTAATGCATTATTTGAAAAACTAGCTTTTGAAAGAACAGTCCAGTAACTATTTTTCTTTGCATTTATATCATTTTAAGTACATTCAAATTCTGATTGAAATGTGTTCATAAAACATATGCAACTGTAGTGATATGCTATTTATTTATCTAACATTTGTATTTAATTTAGTTATTTTTAATGCGTGTATTCTCAGTCACAGAACCCATGACAAAGCAAACAGGAAAAAAATCACCAACCATATGCATGCATCTTTTGCATTTTTGTCATTATATGTTGCATTTCTTGTTACTCCAAATACATGTAAAGTTGAATGTATTTTGCTTGTGTTTTTACAAAGCCATTTGATAAAATACTTTTTTATAGAAACTTTAAGTTTATAAGTTTTTTAAATAAAATTTCAAATAAATTGAAATATTTTAAATAATAATAATAAGCCATTTGGACACTTTCATTGTAACTAGGCTGGTAATAGAAAACAAAAATACTAAATATAGGGGGGAAAATAACAGAAGGGGTTCCCAAACGTTGGGCCTTGGGAGCCCCGACCAGGTACTGTTGCAACGGGGCATGGGTTCGCTGTGTTGGCTGTGCAGGCATCGCAGCAGTGGAGCTCAATGTCCAGCCACCATCCTGCCCAATAAAACTGGCTTCTCAATCTCCACAGGGTCTTTATTCATTATTTCATTAGGGCGGGATCTCCTTCCTGCTGAACTCATAAAGTTCCAGGCCCCATCCTTCACAATAACAGGCAATATAATCAATACATACATAGATGGATAGTAGACAGGTCCAAAACATGAGATTGCAGTTGCAAACCATAGTAGTAATACAAACATTCAAATACAACAGACAGTCAGATATAGCATTAAACCATAACAGTTTAAGAAGAAACAGATAATGAACGATAATATTGGTTAAACAGATTTAGACTTAAACTCGTGCAGTGTGGTTATTGATCGAAGACACAGGGGCAATGAGTTTTAGAGTTTAGTAGCCATAACAGAGAAAGATCTCCCTCCCATAGATGAAAAGCGAGGTCTAGGAACACAAAGAAGTACCTCTCCCAAAGATTGAAGTAGACGGGAAGGAATATATGGAGAAAGTAGGTCAGAGAGATAAGTAGGTGCAAGACCGTGGAGTGACTTAAAGGTAAGCAGAAGAATTTTATAGATGATATGAGAAGAAACAGGAAGCCAGTGGAGGTTAAAAAGAATAGGAGTGATATGAACAGACCGTTTGGTATACGTCAACATTCTTGCCGCAGAATTTTAAATACGTTGCAAACGGGAGATAGAGCATGCTGGTAATCCAGAAAAAAGAGCGTTACAGTAGTCAAGGCAAGATGTAATAAATGCATGTACTAGTGATTCAGCATCCTTTGGACTCATGAGGGAACGGAGTTTGGCAATACGCCGTAATTGAAAAAATGCAGCTTTGGAGAGTTTGCTAATATAAGCATCCAGATTTAGTGAAGAGTCAAGGATAATACAGAGTTTTTGACGGTGGCAGTTGGAAGAATTGATGTAGCTTCGAGGTCAATTTTAGGGGGATTAGTTATGTTTTTTGTTACAGTTGGCGGACCAGCAATTAAAATTTCTGTTTTTGTCAAATTTAAGCTGAGAGTTGGAGCTAAGCCAAGTTTTTAGCTCACTGACACATGACAATAGCGTAGTCAAAAGCTGTGCAAAGGTCAAGTAATAAGAGTATGGAAAGGTTGCTTGAATCACCAGAAAGAATAGTAAAGATATGTTGTTTAATTGTATGTAAAACCCTGAGATCACTGGAAAGCTTGCCAGTGTTGCCTTACAGTTATCAGTGTCACATAATAGACTAACATTGAGAACCCCAAAATCCGTTGTTATGAAGATTGTTTGCATACCGGTAAATTAAGTGTTAATACAAACTTCTATAGTGGCTTGAACATTTACTACAGCATACGAGCATTACATCACTATCCTCTCAAGGGATGAATCGGAAGATATATTTGGATTCAGTGACACAGACAGCTACTGATCAGCGAGAGAGAACAAGGACAACCACTTAGTTCACAGTCTTTTAGATAATGAGTTATTGTTTGTTTTGGCTCTAAAACTTTGAACACTTTTATAACTTTTACTTATACATGTCTGTGACTCTTTTCCAATATCTGAAAACAGTTGTTAAAAGTGTGTAATGAAAATTTTGTAAATTTCTTATTATGCCTTTGTCTTTGTGGTAATTTCTCTTTTCAGCTTGTTCAAAACACCAAATACAAAGCTGCAATGAGTTCTTTAAATGCAAGTTTTTCCCAGAATATCTCCATTGTTCGCCCTGAATACTTTTTCATCATTGGACTTTCAGGTATACCATACAGCAGTTATTACTATATTTTCTTATTTATTACATATTTTATTACTATGATTGGGAACTCTATAGTGCTTCTCATTATTGCTCTTGAACGAAGTCTGCACAGTCCAAAATACATTGGTGTTTTTAACTTGGCTTTGGCTGACATTGGTGAAACTAATGCACTGATTCCTAACATGATGAAGACTTTTCTTTTTGATTCACGGTACATCTCCTACAATGCTTGTTTGATCAACATGTTTTTTGTGTTCCTCTTTAGTACTATGCAAAGTTTCACTCTTCTTGTTCTGGCATATGATCGCTTCATTGCAATTTGTTTGCCATTAAGATATCATGCAATTGTAAACAATACCAATATGACTTTAATTCTCTCAGCAAAATGGGCATTTAATTCTTCTGTTGTGGCCTTGATGGTGTCTTTGATCACTCGAATTTCATTCTGCGATTCTAATGTTATACAGAGTTATTTTTGTGATCACGGACCAGTGTATAGGTTGGCATGTAATGACAATAGCGTTAATAGGTTTATGGGATCCTTCATCACAGCTTTATACCTTGTAGTACCATTGATCATTATAATCCTGTCATATCTAGGCATTTTTCTTGCTTTAAACAAAATTACAACTTGGGAAAGCCGTTTAAAAGCGCTGAAGACCTGTGTTTCTCACCTGTTGTTAGTAGGGATATATTTCCTCCCCATATCCTGTGCATACATTGCTGCATTCATGCTTTCTCTTGCTCCCAATGCAAGGGTCATCACAACATCTCTAGCATATGCTGTTCCACCCATGTTAAACCCAATCATTTATGTTTTAAACACAGCTGAAATCAAAGACATAATGCGAAAAATTTTTAAAAACAGATCTGTACCATCTAGAGACAACCTTTCGAAATGAATGTAATGATTGTTTGTTTTAATTGACAGATTCACTAGTAAAAGCAGTTATTAACTGAGTAAAATCTTATTGTATTATTATTTAATAACATATTTATAATCCAGGGGTCCAGTTGGTCTTGGATCTGCTGACTTGGCTGTTTTGTCATTCTCTGTCTATCTGTTTTGATGTCTCTGCTTACATTTGCTGTTGTATTTTATTCTGAACCAAGTTTCACTTTTCTAGTTTCCAATGTTTCCAAATTCTGATTATTGATAAAGAAGGTCTACAAATGAAAGTCTTTATTTCCACACATATTAAATCTCTAATTTTATCTTCTCATTTAAGGTAAACATCTCTGCATTAGAATGTATAGGTGTTTATTTATGGTTGATCACCACTTACTGATGAATATTACCAAATGTATTGAAATTATAAATTTACCGAAAATTGTCATGATATTCCCTTATATCCGTTTAATATTTGCTGTTAATGTAAAATTAAAGTACAAAGTCATGTTGACATTCAGATTTCAAAATGCATTTTTGGACACTGTCATTGTGACTTAGGTTAACAAAATGTACTAAACTAGTGGTTCCTAAACTGAGGGGCCCAGAGTTATAAGAAGTGTGTGTAGCAAGGCTAGTGTAGTCAGCAGGCTGTTATGCAAAAGAAACAGTTTCAGGCTGATACCAAACCTCGCTGCAAAATTATCCCACTTATTATGAGGCTACTTGCCACATAAGTAATTGAGCACAAAATATTAATTGGAAATATTTTATAACCTAAAGATATCTAACAGTACCCCCTTGAATGGTCTGCTATCTGTATTAGAGGTTGCTGTCGTGCAATACCAGACCACTAAATGGTGCAATTAAAGAATATGAATTGAGTACTGCCGTGTAAAAATGCATGGTTCTGTATTAAGCATGGACACGTTTGTGAAAGCACTGCCAGTGCCAGGTAAATGCAAAGCAGACAATGAATCTACTTCAGATGTCACAACAACCAAATTATGTTGTTTTCAATTGAATGCAAACTGATTGAATGTAAAGAGTGCATAATATATAATACATCTTTCTTTACAAGTAATCAAAGAAATAAACATGCACATTTTTAGCAAAAATTATTTACCTGTTTTTAGAAATTTTAGAAAAAATGCATCAGTCTATTAAAGGGATAGTTCACCCAAAAATGAAAATTACACATTGATTTACTCACCCTCAAGCCATCCTAGGTCTATATGACTTTCCCTCTCAAGGGAACTCAAACATTGTCTTTTAGCGTGACCGGTGTCTGAAGTAAACATCTAAACACGACAATAACACTGGCCAGCAACAGCCTATGACGTCTCTGACGACGCGACCACAGTATAAAGTGACTTTTGTTTTTGAAGTGTGTTTAGATTCGCATCCTCATTATTTAACACCTGAATACACACACAATCTTTGTGTTTTGTGTTGGGTGAAGAGCATGTACAGGATGTCTTTGAGGGGGCAATCTGCGTCCATTGTGAGCATTTTCAGGACCCACTGCTGCTGAGGCACGAAGGAGAATGAGCTCATGGGGTTCTCAGGTGGACCTGGCTGATGAGTTAAAAAATGTTTTCATGCTTGTCAGCCACAGACAAGAGTGAGCTGCTGGATGAGGATGTGATCTCTCTTAGTGAATGATCTGAGATGTCAGATGAAGACAAAGAAGTTGAGACTGAGTCCTCTCAACCCTCCTGCCCTGCATGCGCTGAGCTTTTGGAGATTGTGGAATGCTTGTTGAGAAGGTCACTGCTCGGGGTCATCTTGATGAGCGTTACCTCTCTGACCATAGTCCTCCAGCTCAAGTGAGCCTTCCATTTCTTGTAAGTCTTGGAAAAATATGTTTTCTTCATGCATCCATAGATTCTGGCATACCAGTTATACTGATATTGAAAGGATGCACGAGAGCTTGTATGAAAAGATGCCCCTGTTGAAGAGACGTTAGCCTGGTATTTCTCATTATGTTAGACATCTTCTCTTAAGACTCCCTCTTTCCCATCCAAACCCCTTCATTATACATCCAGTTTGAATGGCAGGGTATACACAGCAACGAGTCAGGCTGCAGCTACACTGCACACCATGGCGGTTCTCCAAGCTTACCAGGCTGACCTGCTGAAAGACCAAGGTGGCTGAGCTGCGTTGCACCACACATCTCTGTAACACCACGCCAGCAGAGGGAGCCCTCACCCATTTGACTCTCTGTTACCGCTCCCTCTGCTGCTTCATGGGTTACTTCCTGTTTTGCCTGTGCGGACTCTACCAAGCGTTTTCCCTATTTCCTTGCCTTGTTTTTGCTAATTCCATGGTTTTGTTTTATTGTCATGTTTTATTGTTGTTTTATTGTCATCAGTTTTGTCTTGTTTTCTGCCATAGTTTTGTTTTGTTTCATTGCCATAGTTAATGCCTAGTTTCTTAGCCTTGTTCATTTGTTACTTTTGGACTGCTCACTTGGATTTTTACCTTCTGCCTGTTCTTTTTGAATTACGCTTTTGTCTTGCCCTGGATATTACTGTTTGTTTGGAGATCGACCCTGCCTGTCTTGACTACGCTGTGTTTAATAAAGCTTGCATCTGGATCTAACACGCTTCTCTGGAGTCCTGTTACAATCTCGTTGTTAGGCCTTCCTGTTGCTTTCTCCTGCTGCATTTACGGTGGCAGCAGAGGTTGCATTAGACTTTAGCATTGTCCGTTATTTTGACTGACAGGGTCGTAAAAATTCTGTCACAATCTATTATTACCCGTCATTTTAATTTTCATATTTTAATTATTATAACACATTTCACTGCTTTTATTTTTGTTCACATTTTCATTTTTAATTATGAACCTACAGGGCGATATAGGCTTTTATTTTAAAGAGAACAGATGAACAGATGAGACTGCTTAGCTTTTCACCTTCAACACCACACCCGCAGTGACAGCGATTTTAATATAATCTTATATTTATGAACCAATATCGATTCGTAAATCCCAAAAGATCTTTTGGTCTAACGTTATGCTGTTTTCAGTTGATGAATGAACAGTAGTGTTTGATATGAAACAAAATCTCAGATTTCAAATTCTGTCCATTTCATTAGGAAATTCAAGCAATAAATACCATTTTTGATGCTCTTTAATGTGGCGTGATAGATCGCTGTAGCTAAAGTGGGTAGGCTAGTTGCCTGTGCGTAATCAAACGCATTGCAAAACATTCGTTACAGTTTCATTTTGACTACAACTGGACAGGGGTGGGAATTACAGTTACAAGTTACAATAGGTCACCTTCAGTGTAATCTGTCAAAATTAGGGACAACCTTCAGATTTTTCCGTCACTGATGAAAAATTCTGTCAATGACGGACAATTTTCGGTTAACGCGACCTTTGGGTGGCAGTGCTCCTCTCACTGTGGGAGGGTTGTTTGTGAGACTGCTGCTTCTGGATGGAGCATGCACATTTCCTTCGCTGAATCCTGCTCCTAGAGCTCCATTTGCAGTCAAAGCTGCTTCTTTGAGCTTGGCAGTGATTGGCCACTTCATGTGAGTTCATGTGAGTTTTCCTCTCCATCTGAGGGCTAAGAACCCACAATCCAAAATTATAAGCATCTTATAAACTACTCTTTCTGGCTGAGTCTGGCAGTGATCCCCTCACTCTAGTGGGTCGCCAATGAGCACACCGCTCCCAAGGTGAGCGTCTGAGTTCTCTTCTCACTTCTGAGAGTAGAGTTCTTCGCTCCCTGAGCTACGTGAGGCGGCAGCCATACCAGGTTGTTAGGCCACCTTTGCCTTCCTGTTAGGCTGCTCTTATGGTTGAGCATAGTAGTGCTTCCCTCACTCTAACTACTCCCTTTTACTATGAGTATGTAAGGAAGTGTTGCAGCTTACTTGTTCAAGTTTTCACTGAGGAGCCAAAAGAGAGACCGCACTGCTAAGTGGTGGTTCCAGCAACTGTGGCAATGGGATGTAACATCTATGAGAGTCTTTCTAGTGGGAAGAAGGTTGTCCTTCAGGGGGATTCTCCAGGGAGGAGCTGTCAAGAGGAGCATCATGTCTGAGAGCCAGGTCTGAGTGGGCTACTGTAATAGGATGCTCCTTGTCCTCTCTGCCCTTGCACAGAGTCTGTGCAAGTAGGCTCACCTGTCTGAAGTGACAAACAGGTCTACCTGTGCGGCTCCAAAGCATCTCTAAACAAGCTGGACTGCTTAGGGATAGAGTCTCCATTCTCCCGGACATGTGAGCTGTCGTGAGAGCACTTTCGCTGAATGATTGAGTTCACCAGAATGTGAATGGCACGAAGCAACTTCAGATGCTTCTTACTCCAGAGGAGGAGATGGCAGGCGAGTTGTGAAATGCAATGGGACCACTTTGATGGTTGATGTATGCAACAGCTGACATGTTGTTTGTTCAGACAAGTACGTGCTTGGGATGCACTAATGGTCAGAAGTGGTGTAGGGCAAGGTGTACTGCTAGCAATTTGAGGCAATTGATATGCCAAGTCCCAAGCTGCATACCCATTGCATATGGCACCCTAGCTGGTGCTGGAAGCATCTGTTGATACAACAACATTCCTGGACATGTGTTCTAGGGGCACTGCTGCAAGTCCTGATTTCTACTTGAACGTTCCCATGTCGGCTGGAGGGGCAGGCTCAGTCGTGTCCTTCAGTAGTAGAATTGCAATTTCTGCACACAGGACATGAGCATCCTTGTCTGCCACTGAGGTTAACTGAATGCCATTCAACCTGGGGGCATGAACTGTATCACATAGTCAAGTCTGATCATCTGAATGAGCCAGCGAGACTTGGAAAGTTGGAAAGAGCCATCCAGGCTGCCAACAACCATGCAAGTGGGATCAATGGGAGCCACTGTACCCACTGTAGGGCAGTGAAGTGGAGTCAGGAGGCCTGACCTGGAAGCACAGCTCCAAGGTTCCCCTGAGGGAATGACAAAAGTCACGTGAGAAAGCATTGTGTCTTCAAACTGTGAACTTCTGACTGTTGGCAATAGAGAGGGAAGAGAGTAGCAAGGCACAGCATCCCTCAATGTCACCCAGATCCTCTTGTGACCCGCAGATTGAGGGAGCTGCTCTTTCTTTGAAAGATTGGGTACCGCCGACCAAGGGGTCAGGGGCGGAACAGAAAAAAAAAAAAGGAACAAAGGATTCTTCACAAGACCCTCCTCCAGGGAAGTAGCAGTCCGGACATGGTCTCCTAAAGAGCAGGTTCTGCCATCTCCAGATCACCTCTTTTAGGTACGCCAAATGGCATGCAGCCTGCTTCTCTCTGCACCCTAGGTGCACTCTTGTGCTGCTTAGGCTGCACAAGAGCAGAGGTAGGGGCTGCAGGAGAATGCCCTTGGCCACGAGCTGGCGGCAGGACTGCCACAAACGGCTGGATAGAAGCAAAAGCAGGCTGCCAGGGGAGGATGTGCTTAATCACCTCAGTTTTTCTCTGTACTGCCAAGAACTGCTGGGTAAAGTTCTCGACAGCTTTGCCAAAGAGGCTGCAAGTCAAGAAAATGAGAGATCGGGGAGTCGAGAAAACTTGCTTTTTTGGCATCCTCATATCTGCCAGGGTTAGCCAGAAATGGCAATCCTGGACCACGTGTGTGGACATCGTCTGCCCAAGGGAGCGCACAGTGAGTGGATGAACCACCTTGGCATGCAAGGCGGAAGTGGCCTGTCCAGCGTCACTGTAAGCCTTAGCTGTCAGAGTGGGTGAGAACTTACAGGTCTTGGATAGGAGATGTGGGCAACTTTGCCAGTTGGCAGCATTATGTGGGCAAAGCTGCATCGCAACTGAATGCTCCACTTGAAGAAATCTACACATACCCCTAGGCCACCCCTCCACTGAGGGTAGTGAGGGTGGAGGAGGCACTAGATCAGGTTCAGGCAGAAAAAGGTTTCTTTCAGAATTTCATCACCTCCTCATGCACCTCCAAGAAGAAAGGTACCGGGACTGGGGGCTGCTGTTCAGCATGACCTGCCCTGACAAACCAATCATCCAACCTTGAGCATTTGGGACATGGTGGGGGGCTCCACCCTTTATCCCAGTAGGACTTAAGCCAACCTTCCAATACAGCAATCGACATCCAGCCACCAGAGGAGCCCTGAATGAGATATTGGAAGCTCTGTGAGAGGACCCAGTAAACCTATCTGGAATCTTGACAGCTAGCAACATACTGGAGGAGTGAGAGGGCCACAGGGACTGACCTGGCGGAAGAACTCCCACTGTAACCTTCAGATCACCCTGTGTATTAACTGATGTATCCCTCTGCAGCACAGAGATCCTAGATCCAGGAATAGCAAAGAGAACTCGTCCTGTATGAAGATAATCAAGGCTTCGATCTTAATGCCGCAATAATCATCGTCCTGCAACGGGTGCATGATTCATCCACAAACGCTGCCTCAGTGTGCTTAATGCCCAAACACGTAAGACAGCAATCATGACTGTCAGCTGGAGACAGTCTGCTAAGAGGATACTACGACAAAGATAGAGCCTTCCATAGCAGATGTAGCAAAGTGATTTTAATTCACAAATATATGACCTACAAGTTCTAACATATGCAGAATGGTACATGCTTAGCTGATCTCTCTCTCTCTCAAAACAAGCAACAGAACAGAAGTCATTCATTTTGAATGGAGAGCAGTACTGGAGCTGAGTTTCGACTATATACACATGGGAATATGGATCCAGTCTGGGCTTTGGATGCATTGAAATATTAGAACTTCTGCTGTTAGCAACTCCCCAACCTGATGTGATGTATTCTAATCAAAACAACTGCTTCATGGCCAATTTAAAAGATTCATGTGACTGCTATTAGGGCTGAAATGTGAAAATTGTCTTCTTCTGTAGTTTTTCTCTGCCTCTAATGGCATAATTTTAGTAAGAGTATGTTGTTTTATTCTGTGTAAAAACTTTAAATGAAAAACCTGACAATGTTGCACTGTAGCTATCAGGGCATATAACAGACATAAAGTTCACTTTGAAATGCTGTAATATGATACGCACCAATGAGAAGGCTGTAGTAACCAAAACATTTACTATAACATACATACAAGGATTACATCATGTTTTCTGAAAGCTCTCAAGAGATGAATCAGAGGATATATTTGAATTCAGTGTCACGGCCAGACAATTTTGTAGGATTAGAGAATAAGGATGAGCATTGGATTTTAAATGTAGTAATTCAGAGCAGTGCACAAGTGTTCAGACAGTCAGTGTCATTGTTTGCTCTAGCTCTAAAGCCTTATGTTTATTTGTGCAGGTCTGTATTTCTGATGTTTTGTAGCAAATGTATATAACTCTTTATTTCCTGCATTTAAAAGTTGCTGTTAAAAGTGTTGAATGACAGTGCTGTATATTCTCTAAATTTTTTCTTAGGCTAATTTCTATTTTCAGCTTGTGCAAAACAACAAATGTAAAAGCTGCCATGAATTCTGTAAATGCAAGTTTATCCCAGAATATCTCCGCTGTTCGTCCTCAATACTTTTTCATCATTGGACTATCAGGTATACCCTACAGCAGTTATTTCTATATTTTCTTATTTATTATTTATTTTATTACTATGATTGGGAACTCTATAGTACTTCTCATTATTGCTTTTGAACGAAGTCTGCAAAGCCCAAAGTACATTGGTGTGTTTAACTTGGCCTTGGCTGATATTGGTGAAACTAATGCTTTGATTCCTAACATGATGAAGACTTTTCTGTTTGACTCACAGTACATCTCCTACAATGCTTGTTTGGCTAACATGTTTTTCGTGTTCTTCTTTAGTAGTTTGCAAAGTGTCACTCTTGTTGTTCTGGCATATGATCGCTTCATTGCAATATGTTTGCCATTAAGATACCATGCCATTGTGACCAATACTAATATGGTTTTAGTTTTTCCTGCAATATGGGCATTTAATTCTTCTATGGTGGCCTTGATGGTGTCTTTGATCACTCGAATTTCATTCTGTGAGTCCACTGTGGTACAGAGTTACTTTTGTGATCATGGACCAGTGTATAGGTTGGCATGTAATGACTATAACATTAATAAGTCTGTGGGATTTGTCATCACATCTTCATTCCTTATTGCACCAATGATCATTATATTCCTGTCATATCTGGGCATTTTTCTTGCTTTAAGCAAAATTACAACTTGGGAAAGACGTTTAAAAGCTCTGAAGACCTGCGTTTCTCACCTGTTGTTAGTAGGGATATATTTCCTCCCCATATGCTTCACATACCTTGCACAGCTCTTGCTTTTTCTCACACCCAATGCAAGGGTCATCAGCACATCTCTGGCATATGTTGTTCCACCAATGCTAAATCCCATTATTTATGTTTTAAACACAGCTGAAATCAAAAGCATACTGAGAAAAATGCTTAGCAACAAATCTGCACCAATTAGAGAGAGCATTTCAAAATGACTGCAGTTATTGTTTGTGTTTTTTAATTTATATGAAGTATCATCATCACTACTAGGACTGAATGTTTGCACTGATGAACAGCAGTGATATGTTATTTATTTACAGTACTTGTTTATGAATTCTGCTGATGTCGATGTCAGTAAATGTAGGCTACATTTTTTGTACTTACTGACCCCAAGACAAAACAACCCCTTATTTCATGATACTAGGCCTATATAAAGTTTTGTCTTTCACTTTTATTGCATAAATTCAAACAAATGTTTTGTTGACAGAAAATAATGTTATTTTAATATTTTCATGTTTGAGCTAATCAAGGTGTCCGTTTTTACATGAGTGGTGTTTTAGTCTTTAGTCACGACTAAAGTGATTGTTTTCAAAGAGTGTATACATAATACATTTACACAAAATTATTTAATGATTCTTGATTGTATTTTTTTCAATTCATGCTGTTAATACCACTCAAAGTACAGTTATGCTAACACAAGTAGCACTTAAGTAGATATTTATTTGATTCTCTAAATCCAAAGGTCCATGTTAATTCCAGCATAACAATGGAAATGTGCCTATATATTTAGAATGAAAACAAAGTGAGAAAATAAAGATTAGTTCTAAAGGAATGTAAATAATATTTATTGAAGAAAAAGTCACAATGGGTTTCACCTCACACTCTTGGCTGCATAAATGCTGTTTACTCTAGTCTTTCACTGCCATCTGTTGGCTACATTTTAGTAAGAGAAAATAATTTCTTCATAGAGAAAAACAAAAGCATAATATAAGCATCAGCAGGTCAGAGGTAGAAACTGGAAACATACTTTTAGATTATGAGTAGCATGTTGAAGTGTAATATGTAAAATTTCAGTCTATTTCTGTATTTAAATTTACATTTAGATTCATATGTGAAAATTCATTATTCAAATTCATTAAATTCATATGTGACCCTAAACCACAAAACCAGTCATAAGGGGCAGTTTTTTGAAATTGAGATTTATAAATCATCTGAAAGCTGAATAAATAAGCTTTCAACCCCACAGAGGACTTCAGATGATGCCAACCCTGAAACAACATACAGCACTACCGAATTCTGCTACTAATTTATAGTGTTCTTTGTCTGTTTGATTACGTCATTAATTGATTTTTACCACACATCTCTGCCATATGTACATCAAGCTACTACTACATGTATTGTAAAAATGTCAATTTGGTGTAAAGCTGCTTTGCAACGATATGTATCGTGAAAAGCGTTATACAAATAAATTTGAATTGAATTGAATTGAATAAGCTTTAACCAATAATATATGGTTTGCTAGCATAGGACAATATCTGGCTGAGATACAACTATTTGAAAAATTGGAATCTCGAGGGTGAAATGCATTTTTACTTGCCAAAAATTACATTTTGATATATTTACGGTAGGAAATTTACAAAATATCTTATGGAACATGATCTTTACTTAATATCCTTAAGGATATACTTAAGACTGGTTTTGTGGTCCAGGGTCACACATTTTAACGCTTTAGAAGTTGCAAAATTAAAATAAAATATATTACCCAAATTGATTAGATATGTTTAACATGAACAAGCAGAAAAATTATCATTTAATCATCATTCCAATTCTATTTTTCTTAAATACATTTAGACTTATGGGTAGGATACTTGGAATTTCATTTTCATCATAATACTGCATGCTAATTGTGGCTAAATCGAATGTGAATTTCAAAATCCATTCTGAGGTATAGCAAAATGATAGCAAAATGGTGATTTAGATGTCTCTTATTTTTCTTAAATGCATTGGCACTTACACTTAAGACTTTTAAATTGCACTTTCATTAAATACCCAACGAATGAATGAAGCCTATCATTTAAGTCATTGTGGATTTGAAAATGCATTCCAAGTCAATTATGGTCCAACCCTTTCAGTCATTACACCAAGGCAGGGTTTGCATTGTGTTGTCTAGGGAATTTTGAGAATTGGCGACAAACTCAGAAGTTTAAAGGGAGGTAACACGGAGAAGTCAGTTCCACAGCTTCTCAGAGAATTTTATTTTATTCCCATTTTATATTTTACTCCTCTCGTCTAATCACATTTTGACATCATTTGTTTTGTCCGCTGAAGCACGTAAAAGAATTTGCTACTGGTGCGCTGTCTGTATCCACTTTCTTTGCGCTCACATCTTTGTTCCCGGGAGCTCCTTACATGACAGCACAAACGTACTGAATTTCTTTTGTGTCTTATTGTGCTTGATAGCTTGTTCATATAAGGCTTCTTATTCAGCTCCCTAGTTCAGTATTCAGGACAAGTGGTCCTGTGGTCCTTCATGCTACATGACAGCACAAAAGTACTGAATCATCTTTGTTCACGGAGAGCTCCTTCATGCTACATGACAGTACAAAAGTACTGAATCTCTTTTGTGTCCTATTGTGCTTGATAGCTTGTTCATGTAAGGCTTGTCAAAACACTAAGGCTTCTTATTAAGCTCCCTAGTTCAGTATTCAGGACACTGATCAGAGAGTCCGCCATTTTAAGGGCTGTCTCCATCGCAAAATCCTTTCAGCACACTGGCACGTTCGCTTCCTAAAAAATCGAAAAAGCACAAAACATAAACCACATGAGTCAATTTGATAAATATAAAGACGTGTGATAGATTTTTTTTTTTAGGATACAGTATTTCAACATAAATACATATTGCTAGACAGGTATTGAACACATTTAGTTAACATTTATAATTAATGACATAATCAGCTGAAATGTTAGAAGAACGTAAGTAATAAAACAGTGTGTTTAAAGAGAATTAAAAAAATATCAAAAAGGGATTACGCCTACCTGTTATTGATTAATTCCAGCGGTGACAATGTTACAATGTTGTCTGTCAATGATACACAGTCATGCCGTCGGAAGTTAAGTAATTACTGTCCCATTGTGCAGTGAGCCAGAGAACTTACCAGTGATCGAATTTGTGTACACAATATTATTCACAACCTTGGGAGATAGGGAGCTGATTAAGACGCACCCTAACATTTGTGGTCTTTGCATTTGACCACTTGTCTACTTACATGATGTATTTCCTGTATTTGGCCCAAGTGTTCAAATGTATGGCAAGTATAGCTTAAAACATTTCCAGCGTTACTCGTCGTAATTGCATTTTTTTCCAGTCTACTGTAACACTACCTAAAATATGGCAAGAAAAAAATGGATGCAGCATTAATTTTGTTACATTTTTGACGCGTTAAACATACTACTAATAATAATTACCATATTGTATCATATACATTATAATTATGTATAATTATTTTATACTCATTTAGTGCTTGCAATGAAAGTACACAAACATGCTGTGTCCCATAATGGACGAATAAAAAAATCATTGAAATACTATAATACAGTATGTTATGCACAAATGATAACACAAAGAACAGTTGTTGTGAGGAATAAAACATTGATCCAAACTAGTCGGCAAAACATTTACTACAACATACAAGTATTGCATCACTGTGTTATCTTAAGGGTCTCAAGAGATGAAAAAGAAGATATTTATTTGGATGCAGTGGATGCAATTTTCAGTTGTATTTACAGGTTTGAAATGACAAAATTTGTAAAATTGCTAGATTTTGCTTATGTTATGGTAATTTTTGTTTTTTAGCTTGTTCAAAACATCGAACACAAAGCTGCCATGAGTAATGCAAGCTTTTCCCAGAATATCTCCATTGTTCGTCCTCAATATTTTTTCATCATTGGGCTTTCAGGTATACCATACAGCAGTTATTATTACATTTTCTTATTTATTACATATTTTATTACTGTAATTGGGAACTCTATAGTCCTTCTCATTATTGCTCTTGAGCGAAGTCTGCACAGTCCAAAGTACATTGGTGTACTTAACTTGGCCTTGGCTGATATTGGTGAAACTAATGCACTGATTCCTAACATGATGAAGACTTTATTGTTTGACTCACGGTACATCTCCTACAATGCTTGTTTGATCAATATGTTTTTTGTGTTCCTTTTCAGTTCTGTACAAAGTGTCACTCTTGTTGTTCTGGCATATGATCGCTTCATTGCAATTTGTTTGCCATTGAGATATCATGCTCTTGTGAACAATACAAGTATGGTTTTAGTTTTCTCGGCAGTTTGGGCATTTAATTCTTCTGTTGTGGCCTTGATGGTGTCTTTGATCACCCGTGTTTCATTCTGTGAATCTAATATGATACAAAGTTATTTTTGTGATCATGGACCAGTGTATAGGTTGGCATGTAATGACAATACCATTAATAAGTTCATGGCATTTCTCATCACAGGTTTATACCTTGTAGCACCACTGGTCATTATATTTCTGTCATATGTGGGCATTTTTCTTGCTTTAATCAAAATTACAACTTGGCAAGGACGTTTAAAAGCTTTGAAGACCTGTGTTTCTCACCTGTTGTTAGTTGGGATTTATTTCCTTCCCTTATTCTGTGCATATTTTGCACAGCTCTTGCTTGCTCTTGCTCCAAATGCAAGAGTCATCAGCACATCTCTGGCATATGCTATTCCACCAATGCTAAATCCCATAATTTATGTTTTAAACACTGCTGAAATTAAAGATATAGTTCAAAAAATGTTTAAAAACAGATCTGAGAACCTTTCTAAATGAGTGAAATGTCTTGTTTAATAATTGTGAATTAAATTACCCATATGAAGACACCATTTCGCAGGCTCACAGAGGTCTGTATCTCTTGCAGCACAAAAATATGTCAGTGAACGGTATCTTTTCAGAAATGCATAATTTGACAAATGGCCTTTTGACAGAGTAACCAATCTTTGTATTTCAGTCTTTGTATTTCTTTGCATTCTCTTATGAACATTTAAAATTCTGAAAGAAATGTTTGTGTGTATGTAGTACAAGTAAACAATGAATGAGAAAAAAATGAGTTCAGCTTTTTGTAAGCAGTCAGTACTATGTTGACATTAAACATTCTACTGGTCACCTATAAATGTGTTTTGGTTTATTTTATTATTTTATATTTATTAGTATTATTGGTAACACTTTAGAATCCCTCAATTAACTGTTAGAATAAGGTCATGCAGAATAAGGCATTAATATGTGCTTAATTAGTACTAATAAATGGCTAATATTCTAGTAATATGCATGCTAATAAGCAACTAGTTAAGAAACCGTAAAATAAAGTGTTACTGTAGTATTATTATTATTTTTAATAATAAAAACTGCTGAGACATGTGACTAAGTAAAATAATATTTCATAATGTATTCCTGTTTGAATTTGTAATACAGGGGTCCATTTTTACATGGTCTGACATCTGCTGATGTTGCTCGTTTCTCTGCATTTGTTGTTTTCATGTTTTTGCTTCTTTGCTATGTAGTAATGAATAAAAAAAAAACATGAATATGTGTGTATTTCCGTTTATTGTGTCACCCTTTTTAAAAGTGATCAGAATTATATTATGCCTATAGGACTGATTCAAACAGAACAGTGAAAACGTGGCATAATATTTAACATTAAATCGAATTTGAGATTAGAAAAACTATTTCTAAAGTCTTTAAAGTAACACTTCATGAGAAAGTTGCAAAGCTACATGTTTATGTAAAATTTCAGCTGCATAAATAGTGCCATCTGATGGTAAAAGACTTCATCCTTCCCTGAATGCTCAATATATGTAGAACTGCCACAATGATGGCACAGTAAGAGAAAACAATAACAACAAGAGAGCCCAGAAGTACTATCATAGCATAAATGAATGCTGGATTACCATATTCTCAGTCAATGCATGACAGTGTTGTGACGGCAATATGATCATGGTAACCGTGCACAATGGAGTTACTCACACAGTAAAGGAGAGGATAAGCTCAAATGATAATCATCAAAGGGCCTACCAAACCCAACAACCAAGAGCCCAAGATCAGAATGAATACATTTCTGTTTGTCATGATACTATGATACCGAAGTGGGAAACATCTGAAGAAAGCAGTCCGAGAATTAAATGGTCCATCTTGAAATCAATACCAAAACAAATGTCAATTATTTCCGTAATGTTGTGGTCCTAATTAGTACATCATACACAACTAGATTTATAATGCAATAATAAACAGGTTTCTGAAGACTCTTAGTCATAACATACAGTAATGAGGCTGAAGCCCAGTAAAGTCGACTATCACAAAAAAGTTCTAGAGTTGTGTATATACACAATACATAACTCACAATTACCATGACACAGTTTCAATGAAAAAATGTAGGCAAGTTTAATATTGATATCAGAGTATGTGAGCGGAGTGGAGTGGGAGCGGAGCGCGGAGTGGAGCGGTGTGATTTTTAATGTAGTGAGGAGCGGAAATTTTAAAAGTCGGAGCGTTGTGGTTTTTACTCGCTCCAAGAATGCTCCACTACCGCTCCATCACGAGTACAATTCATGACAACGACCCATAATATAGCTGCATATATAGCAAGAATTCACGTGTTAAACATAGCCTATTTATCTAGCTTGATGGATCGATGGATCACTCAAATCAGAAAAAATGTGAAAACTAGGATGACGGCAATGGACATGAGCAGAAAGTTATAGTTTTCAATGAATTAGTTTGTTCTTTCAAGATACTGAATAATTTCAAGTGAAAGCGTGATTTAAATAAGTACAACACTTATTCACACCCAATCGCTGTGTCAATAATGCATTCAAACAAATATAAACGTACTGTGGTACTTCATCTGCATCCGATTTCGAATAAGAAGAAATCTATAAGAAATGCAGCGATCTGTACGTAAAATAACTGACGAAACGTATTGTTATTATTATTATTATTATTATTTTATCACAAACATTTGCAGTGCAAAAAGCAGCAATTATACCTTTTAATGCTGACTGGCAACCATGTTAGCTTGGCATGAGTAAAAAAGCTTGCACACTAGAGTTCCAATAAGCCACTTTAAAACTATACTTTCGTTTTATTTCTATTATTTTCTTCTTTTAATATACGTTATGAACAGAACTGTGGTATTTCAAACATACTGATATAGTTTAGACGTGGAGCGAAGGCAGAGCGGTGTTTCTGGTATCAGTGAGCAAAGAGTGGAGCGGGAAACGGTGAAACCGGAGCGGAGCTGGAGCGGAGCGGTTATAAAATGCAGGGAGCGTGGAGGGGAAATTGTTGTCGCTCCACTCCACTCACATACTCTGATTGATATATCATATGTGACATATAATCATCATCACTGGGACTAAATGTGCGCATTAATGAACAGTAGTGTTATGCTATTTATTTGCAGTACTTGTTCATGAATGCAGATGATGTCAAGTGTGTGTATGTATACATATTGTGTTCTTACCAGGCATGATATTCTGACAAGATGCGGCATTCATTTGGTGCATGACTTTCACAGTCCATTATAGGCTTTCTTCAGCCGTTAAACTTACATCAGCTGTGCACTGTGGGATTGAACAAGTGCACTCAGTAATGTCCATTAAGGTTTCTGACACCACTTAAAATGACTGTCCTGTCAAATAATGAATGATTTAGGGGCGATTTTGGACACAGGGAGGGTTTGTGTGTCTACCTTATTTAACATACCTGATTCAGTCCATAAGCTGAACTGAGTGTGTCAGATAAGAGAGGCATACAAAATGTGCAGAGCAGAGGCTCTCCTGCACCAGGATTGAAAACTACTTCTCTATACTGTGTGGCAAAAAGCTGTAGTTGTTATGAATCCTGTCTGGTCTGCCCGCCACCGGAGGTCACCTGTGCATTCCACTAACATTTCACACTACACAGACTGTTGCATCACACACCGGACTACGTTTCCCATCACTCAACGCACTGATTGTGCGAACACCTATATCCAATCAGGCGCTTTATTTAAGCCTCGGACTTCCCCTTGCATGTTACCGAGTATTGTGGTGTATAGGATTGTTGTTTCACGTGAGTTTCCTAGTTCCCGAGTTCCCTGGTTTCCTGAGTTTAGCTTTCTCGCCTGGTCATCTCGTTTTGTCTGTCTCGCCGCCTGCCTTATGGACCTCTCGCTCATTTATTGAATTATCCCTTTGCCTTTCCCCCTGGATTACGTTCGCCATGCTTCACGGACTACTCTCACGTCTTGCTTACAATATACCTGTTTGCTATTGTCCGACCCTGCCTGTGTTTATGACCATGTCTTTGTCTCAGTCATGATATAATAAAAGCTTGCATTAGGATCCGCTCGCTTCACGTCTCCCTCGCTACAGAATACTCGTCACAAAAGGATCCAGCAGCTTTTCTGACTGACACTGGTCAGGTATGGACACAACAAAAATACTTTTCAGACTAAAACAAGGCCCACTAACACTCGAGCAACATGTTTGTGAATTTCTGGCCATTGCAAACTATTCCGATCTTCCGGACTGCATTTTAATAGAGATTTTCTCAGATGGTGTAAATGAACAGTTAAAGGCAAGACTTAAATGGGGGTTGTCCGCGTTCATCTCTCGCCCAGTTCATGGATTATGCTTTTTTGACTTTTGGCTCTTTATTCACCATGGGTGTCGTGGAGGAAGAACGCGCCATCGCGACCATCCCGGTAATGGCCGCCGCGACGTTAAGTCAGCCAGGAACCCCGGGACATTCTAGCATAATGATTGCTACTCTGGTATTGAGTCCCGTTCTCAAAATGGCGGCCACACCGGAGCACGCTCACGTAATGGCGGCTACAGCGGATCCCGTTCTCAAAATGGCGGCCGTGCCGGAGCGCGCTCATGTAATGGCGGCGAAGACAAAGCTCCGTCATGTCACTGGTGCCATACCATGTAATGTCACAGCTGTGTTTCCTGAGTCAAGTCAGAGCTGCTCTTCCCGTGTCAAGTCAAGTTACAGCTGTTGTTCCCGAGTCCAGTCAAGTTACAGCTGTTGTTCCCGAGTCCAGTCAAGCTATAGCTATTGTTTCTGAGTCAAGCAAATTTACAGCTGTCGTTCCTGAGTCAAGCAGAGTCAAACCTGTCATTCCTGAGTCAAGCAAAGTCAAAGCTGTTGTTCCTGAGCCAAGTCAAGTCACAGCCGATCTCCATGAGCCAAGTCAAGTCACAGCTGATCTTCACGGGCCAAGTCAAGTCACAATTGATCTTCATGAGCCAAGTCAAGTTACTGCTGATCTTCATGAGCCAAGTCAAGTCACTGCTGATCTTCATGAGCCAAGTCAAGTTACAGCTGATCTCCATGAGCCAAGTCCAGTCACAGCTGATCTTCATATGCCAAGTCAAGTTATTGCTGTTGTTCCTGGGTCAAGTCATGTCCCAGCTGGTCGTCCAGAGTCAAGTCACGTCTCAGCTGGTCGTCCAGAGCCTCTTCATGTCTCGTCTGACCTTCCAGAGCCTCGTCACATCTCGTCTGACCTCCCAGAGCCTCGTCACGTCATGACTGCCAGTGTGATGGCGGTCACCATTCTGAGTGTGTGGGCCACACACTACATTCCAGAGGCCTCGTCTTTCCACGAATCTGCTCCAGAGGTCTCGTCTGTCCACTAGTCTGCTCCAGAGGCCTTGTCTGTCCAGGAGTTGGCGCCAGTGCCCCTGGAGGTGGCAGCTCTAGCTGCAGAACCTTCTAAAGGGGCCATGTATACCACCATTGAGACTCCAGAGGTGGCGGCTTTCGCTGCAGAGCCTCTGGAGGTGGCAGCGTCAACTGCGGAGGTGGCGGCTGTGGCTGCGGAACCTTACAAAACAGGGACGTCTGCTCTAGCTCCCTGCACAGTGGTAGCGCCCAATGACATGCACCCAGCCTGCGTAACCCCAACCATAAACTCTCTACCTGTTCACCTCCCACAGTGACTGCTCATAAGCCCTCTGCATTCTCTGCCTCTCTCCTTGTTTCCCTACCTATCTCTTCTGTCTCTGTTCTCCCCAGGTCCCAGTCTCTACCGTGGATCCCTGCTCCATCTGCTCCGCCCTGGTGGGCTCTTGCTCTGCCCTGGTGGGCCCCCGCTCCGTCTGCTCCGCCCTGGTGGGCTTCTGCTCTGCCCTGGTGGGCTCCTGCTCCGCCGGTCATGCCTCAGTCTCCAGGTTGTCCACATGGACCTTGCCTTCCAACCCTCGCCTTGTCTCGCCCCCGCCCTACTGTTCCCCTGGATAGTGTTTTGTGTGGAGCATCTGGAAGCCGCTCCTTGGTGGGGGGCTCTGTTATGAATCCTGTCTGGTCTGACCGCCACCAGAGGTCACCTGTGCATTCCACACTACACACACAACATTTCACACTACACAGACTGTTGCATCACACCCCGGACTACGTTTCTCATCACCCATTGTGCTGATTGTGCGAACACCTGCATCCAATCAGGCGCTCTATTTAAGCCTCGGACTTCCCCTTGCATGTTACCGAGTATTGTGGTTTATAGGATTGTTGTTTCGCGTGAGTTCCCTAGTTCCTTAGTTCCCGAGTTCCCTAGTTTCTAAATTACTGAAATGCCTATTTATATTTAATATTTGGGAATTAAATGACCCATATAAAGATTAAGTAATATTAAAGTAATATTTAATGATTTGTCAAAAAACATTAAATGAAATTGCAGATGCATGGAGAAAATAGGATATAGCATTACAAATATAAGTTATAATTTTGCATACCAAGTATTACTTAAAAACAATTGCAGCAATTAAAAAATATCTAAATAATCCCAAGTCACAGTCCACGAAACAGGCAGAAGTTCACAGCACAGGAAATCAGCCGAACAAACATACAGATCTGAGTGGCAATAACAGAAACAAGAAATCCAGGACACGGGCAGAAATTCAAAAAATTCTGAAAAACAAGGAAATGCTCAGAATTGCAGCACAACAGACATACAAGACTTTGCAAAGACACAGGGAAATACAAAAGTCATAAATAGTTAGAGACAAACAGGATAACAAGGTAACAAGGAGGCAAATTGAACACCATGGAAACTAACAAGGGGAACCATGGAGACAAATAAGGCAGAGAGGCAAACAGCATAAGCGACCTGGCAAAGAATTGTTGAAAATAGAGTCCAAGATGGAATGGCAATTGATGAGGGAGGAGTGCCTTGGATAATCATGGCCCCCCTCCTAAGGAGCTGCTTCCAGGCTCTCCTAATAAGATCAGAGAAGTCCAGGAAGGAGGCAGAGTGAAGGCAGATCAGAGGGTTAGTAGGAGCTGGCAGGGCAGGAATCCAGGGCGGAGGCAGTAAAACAGGCAGCCAGGGTGGAGCATGAAGCCAGGCATAGCAGGAAGAGCTGATGAGCACCAGGGTGGACCAGGTGAAGCTGAAGACCACCAGGGTGGAGCTGTAGACCACCAGGGTGGAGCAGGTGAAGCTGAAGAGCACTGGGGTGGAGCAGGCAAAGCTCAAGACCACCAGGACCACTTCAGTGGAGCTGATGAAGCAAGGGACCACCAAGATGACTCAGGCTGGACTGGAATAGAGAGCACAGAGAGATTAACAATGGCCTCTACAGCTGCAACAGGACAGACAGACAGTTCAGAGATGGCATTGTTGGCCGTGGCAAAGCAAACAGAGAGTACAGGAATGTCTCCTTGGCCATGACAGGATAGTCGAAGAGCTCAGAGATGACCTCCATGGCTATAACAGGGCAAGCAAGAGATTCTAAAGACAAAGTGTTCCAGGTTGAACACGGGGGTTATCTCAGGGCTAGCACAAAGTTAATTAACAATCTCTATGGTTGTATCAAAGCACACAGGCAGTTCCAGAACAGGTAGAGAATACACAGGCTGGCAACACAGGACTGAGCTCTGGGGCTTGAATGAGCTCTGGAGTGGACTCATGGACTGGAACAGGCTCATGGGCTGAAACGACTGTAGCTGACTCTGGAATAGATTCATGGACTGAAGAAAGCTCAGTGGTGGATTGATGGAATGGAACAAGTTATGGAGGAGTAGTAGAGTAGTGTGTTGCCCAAACACACAAGATGGCTACCGCCATTAGAGTAAGGGCAGCGGAAGGTGGGAAAATCTCTGAGATTACCAGGCTTGAGAGTGCCGAGGCAGAGAGGCTTGAGGGTGCTGAGGCCACCGGGATGCCTGCTGCTTGCACCGACATCAGCAGTGGGTCCGTCACACTGGACACCAGCCTCAACTGACTGGGTAGTGCCTTAATAGCTTCAAGTACAAAGTTCATGACAGCCAGGAACACTGGCATGGCGTCCATGATGGCTGGAGGCTCTGGACTGGCAGCCAAGATGGGACAAGGCTGTGGAACCGCAGCCATGACAGGACAAGACTCTGGAAATGGCGAACATGACAGGATGAGATTCTGGAACGTTTTAGTGTGGACAAGGCCTTATTAAGTGCAAACAATAAGTGCATAATTAATGAGTCTCTCAATATTCAAAGTGCAAATAGAAATCAATTTTTTTCAAGATGATTCAGAGCTAAGAGATTGCAACTACACAGCTTAGCCTAAGATAAATTTGATATTAGGAAATATTGTATGAAGCCTAATTTGTGTGCATCAGGGAGCTGGTCTCAAAATGTGGTGTACTGAAATCGCATTTGAATGCGTGCTCACATTTCCCTTATACTGTGTATAGGGTGGTGCTGAGCTTGCATTCTACAAGATGAGACATTTGCCAGATGTTTGGGCTCTGGTGCTCAACGAATTCTACACCATGGTCTTGTCAGTCATCTCACCTTACTCTTATCATGTGATCAGTAAACTCTGATTCCTGCTGCATGTAACACAATGTTGTGTTAGTGTTGTAATGTTTAATTGTAATGCTATGTTAAAGAAGACTAGGGACAGGCAAGGATGGGGGTTTAGGAATTAGGAAAAACAGCAAGGAAGTGTTGGTTAAGTTTGGGGTTTGGATAGACTGAGTAAATATGAGTTATTCTACCAAACATATCTGGACTGGACTTATTATAAGAACATTATACTGTACTCCCTTAGTAAAATTACAGACTTAAAAATATACTCCTCCTATTATGGGCACAACACAGCCTTCGTTCAGTAAAGCCAGTGCATGTGCTGGGCACACTGAACCAAGGAGCTGACATGCTGTACCAGAGCATAGTGTCTCCAGGAGGTGGTTCAGATGTTTTGGAGTATGTTCAGGGGAGCAGAGGTTGACCTCTTCTCCTCAGAAGAGAACTCTTACTGCATAATATTCTTCTCAAGGGAGAGGGATGCACTAGCCCGCGAGTTTGCACCTGTATTGCTTCCCTCTGGTTGCTCTGCTTCGCACATTATCAGACCAATCAGGGAGGAGAGATGCTTGGTAGTTCTAGTGGCCCACTCTAAAAGAACCACTCATGGTTGCCTGAGATGGTACAGCTACTGCCAGCAGCATCTTGGCCTGTTCCACTAAGGAAAAGCCTCTTAGGCTCTTTTTTACGCTCCTTTCTTAGGCAAAGGGATTGATTTGTTGCCCACAGAGTATAATGAACACCATTTCAGAGGCCAGAATGCCATCTGCTTGAAATTGTATTCCTGTGCAAACTGCTGGAAACTATGGTGGTCTGTTGTCAGAAATCCATGCCTCTGGAAATCCATGCTGAGCAAAGTCCTCTTTGACAGTTTTGACTGTGATCTCTGCAGTTGTGACGTTTAGGTGTGCAACCTTTACATATTTGGATTTTTCTATTTGGTTTAGGAACTGCTACCATACCAGCACACCATTCTGTAGGACCATTCACCTTTAAAATTACACCCATAGACACCAGTCTGTCAAGTTCCTCTTTCACTTTTGTTCTGAGAGGTATGGGGACTCAGCGGGGTGTTGACAACGCATATGGTTTCGCTCCCATTTGCGGCTCGATGTGATATCTTTCTTTCAACAATCCTAGACCCCTAAACACTGACAGAAACGCTTCAGTGTAGTTTCTGTTGTGTGACTGTTTCAATTTGATGAATGAAATTTAAAGCCTCTATGGCAGGAAGACCCAGAAGAGATTTTTTGAGTTTGTTTACAACATAAATGTCTTGAATGCTGCTGTGTCCCTTTGCACTCAATATACACTGGAAACATCCTTTCCACTCTGGTATTGTGGACACGGCTACTCCTGTGTCAAGTTTAAGGTTAACAGGAGTGCAATTCACAGTGACAGTCACTGTTCGTTCTGTAAAAGTCCCTGTTGACAGTTCCCCCAGAAAAGCATACTCCTCTTCCTCAGAGGATTCTCTGTCCTGTTGCAATTTATACGACCGACATACAACTACAAAATGTCCTCATTTTTACGTTTTCTGTCCACATATTCCACAGTTTTTTGTTTTTGTTTTTTTTTTGCATTGACTTTTGTTTTGTTTTATTGTCATGGTATCCATTTGACTTGTACAACTGCTCTGACAGTCTCTAGTCTCTACTTACCGCAACTATACGGTCCTCTTTTAATGCTCAAAAATTGCAATGTTCTGCTTGTTTGTGTACTGCTGTTATAAACGTCTCTACCCTTTCTTTTTTACAATTTTTGGAGCAGCCATTGCCTAATGGTTAGAGAGTCTGACTTGTAACCCCAAGGTTGCAGGTTCGAGTCTTGGGTCTGGTAGGAATTGTCGGAGGGCAGAGTGAATAACCAGCGCTCTCTTCCACCCTCAATACCATGACTGAGGTGAGTTCCTTGAGAAAAGGCTGTTGTTACATATATCCGACATACAACTGCAAAATGTCCTTTTTTTTTTTACGTTTTCTGCATCTTTTGCCAGACACTGCTTTCAAGAATGTTTCCGTCCTGTTTCACATATTCCACAGTTTTTTAGTTGGTAGGAATGATGTAATAATAAGGTTCTTAAGGGACTAGAAATCTGAAACTGCATTGTTTCCATACAGTTCCAACTAGGAATTGTCCACAGTTCTCCAGGCTCTTTGAGACCCACAGTCCAAGCCACTACAGTTGATAGGACTGCCAACTGTAGATTAGGCCAAACATCTGCAAGGTCATCCTTAAGCTAAGGCATGGCCATGTTCGTAAGGGGCTCTCCACTTTGTTCAAAGCACAGGTCATTACCCTCTCTGCTCTCCCCATTTTTGAGGATGCAAGGGTCATCAGCACATTTTCTTCCGACCCGCTCTGTCTGGTCTGAGCCCTCAGAGTATATATTGAGCACACTAGCCAATTCCAGCAGTCAGAGCAGGTTTTGGTGTGCTTTGGAGTCTGCGCTAAGGGGCTGCCAGCTGGATAGTGGATGGGTCAGGGCTGGCTTATGCCTACTTGGGCTAACAATGTCCTGTTGGACTGAGAGCCCGCTCTGCCAGGGAAATTGCCTCTTCCTGGGCATGGTTTAATGGAATGACCATTGGTAACATCTGTGCAGCAGCCGGCTGGCGCTTTCTGTCGACCTTTGCCAAGGTTCTACAACTTGGATGTCCTTGCCCTTTAGACACAGATCTTGTCTGCTTTAACCAATCTATGACCAGTCTAGTCTGCTTAGGGCTTTATGCCCTATGGTTGGCATGCCCAAAGGGCCTCGGTGTTAGACCCCCACCCTCGGACTCCATTTCCCAGAAACCTCAGCCTAGAAACTGATTACAGACTTGCCTGTTTCCAGTCAGTGGGACTACTTATGCTGCACTAATTTTTACACACACATGACTCAGTACTGTTTGTCGGTAGCTACAATTTTAAGTTTTTCCTTGCCTCCTTGTGTTAACTTGCCTTGCCTTTGTTTGTGACCTTGGGCTGTTTACCTAGTTGTTTGCTACCTACCCTGACCATTGCCTGTTTACTTGTTTATTTTTTTGTCACACCCTGGATGTTATTGTTTACTACTAACATTTAAATTAATTTAGATTTTATTTTTAGATACTTTATTTTCTGTGACATCCACACACCATGTGTACAGATCTTTGCGCATTTACTGGGCCTGTTGTCTGTTCCCCCTCTTTTCCCAGGGCAGAGATGTCCAATCCTGCTCCTGAAGTTTCACATTCCTGCATATTTTAGTACCAACACACCTGCCTGTAAGTTTTTTAGTGATTCTGATGACTGTTGTTGTGTTCAAAATCACCCCCACACCCTCATTTACTATTCCACACATTAATCCACTAATATAATTCACTCGAGGGACTGAATAAAAACAAGTGAACGAATTCAGACACTGAGTGGGCCCAAAAGGCTGCATCTTTAGTGTAGTTCGTGCTTACTATTTAAGAATCATTTGAAACTTAGCAAACTGGTGGCTACAGTAGTATTTATTTATTTATCTATTTATTGTGAACTCTGTCATGGAAATGTGTAAACCTTTATTAAACTATTTAATAATCATTTAAAAATAAATCTATATCTGTATCATATTACACAGTTTGGACTAGCAGTTTGACAAAAAGGTATGGATGGATGATTCAGCTGCAGGCGCCATCTTCTGGGGAGACAAACAAATTCAGTTGTCATGACCCTCACAGTGCATTATAGGATATTCACTAGCCACTCATTATAGCAGTGCATTATGGGATTGAATGAGTGCACTTAATAGTGTACATTATGTTTTCGGACAGCACTACAAATGGCTGTCCCCTCAAACAGTCCCCTATTTAAGGGTATGGGGCGACTGCAGACACCGTCCTTGTTTAGCTTGTTTGGGTACATTTAATTAGGCCTAGAGCTAAACTTCTCTGAATAGCCCTCTAGGAGCAGGATTGTACACCCTTACATCATTGTCTTGTCTTGCCTTTGTCATTGCCATTGTCTTGTGCATTTCCTGGGCCTGTTGACCCAAGAAAGAGGTGTTCAATCCTGCTCCTGCAGAGCTTTCCTGCAGTGTAGCTCCAACACACATGCCTGAAAGTTTTTAAAGATCCTTATTACCTTGAATAGCTGCTTCAGTTGTATTAAGTCCTATAGTTAAACTCTTCTAGAAGGCCATTTATGAGCATGGTTGGACAAGCCTGCCCCAGAGGGGTTGTTTTTGGTCACCAATAAATTGATTGTTTATATTGTTACCAACTGATATAAATGATTAATAAAATATGTTTTAACAAAACTATTTTATGATTATCCATTTTATTCATTTAATGCTTGTTGTTCATCCTTAAATAACTAAAATATTGTTGTGTGACAATAAATGTCAAATGAGAACAAGGTTGTGAGAATTGTTTGCAGTCCAGTAAATGAAACATTGATCCAAACTAGTGACCAAAATATTTGCAGCACATATTGCATCAGTGTTGTCTCAAGACTCTCATGAGATGAATCGAAAGATATATTTAGATTCAATGACACAAACATCCAGTGATCTTTGCAGAATAAGAGGATAAGAACCAGCAATTATAGCGAAGTAATTTCATTCAACGTGCTCAGACAGTCATTGTCATTGTTTTCTCAGACTCTAAAACTTTTTATCTATGTGATTGAAATATTATACAAAGTTACATGAAGGTATATTTTCAGAATTTTAAATTGTAGTTACAGGTTTGTAAATTTAATAGATTTTGCTTATGTTATGGTCATTTCTATTTTCAGCTTGTTCAAAACGGCAAACGCAAAGCTGCAATGAGTTCTATGAATGCAAGTGTTTCCCAGAATGTCTCCATTGTTCATCCTGAATACTTTTTCATCATTGGACTTTCAGGTATACCGTACAGCAGTTATTACTATATATTCTTATTTATGGTTTATTTTATTAGTGTAATTGGGAACTCTGTAGTCCTTCTCATTATTGCTCTTGAGCGAAGTCTGCACAGTCCAAAGTACATTGGTGTGTTTAACTTGGCCTTGGCTGACATTGGTGAAACTAATGCACTAATTCCTAACATGATGAAGAATTTTCTGTTCGACTCACGGTACATCTCCTTTAATGCTTGTTTGGCAAACATGTTTTTTGTGTTCTTCTTCAGTTCTCTACAAAGTGTCACTCTCGTTGTTCTGGCATATGATCGTTTCATTGCAATTTGTTTGCCTTTAAGATATCATGCAATTGTGAACAATACAAGTATGATCTTAATTTTCTCAGCAGTTTGGGCATTTAATTCTTCTATTGTGGCCTTGATGGTGTCTTTCATCAGCCAACTTTCATTCTGTGAATCCATTATGATACAAAGTTATTTTTGTGATCATGGACCAGTGTTTAGGTTGGCATGTAATGACTATAGCATTAGTAAGATCTTTGCATTTCTTGTCTCAGTTTTGTACCTTTTGGCACCATTGATCATTATAGTCCTTTCATATATGGGAATTTTTCTTGCTTTAATCAAAATTACAACTTGGCAAGGACGTTTAAAAGCTTTGAAGACCTGTGTTTCTCACCTGTTGTTAGTAGGGATATATTTCCTGCCCATGGGCTACTCATATCTTGCTGCAGTGTTGATTTCTCTCACACCCAATGCCAGAATCATCAGCACATCTCTGGCATATGCTATTCCACCAATGCTAAACCCTATCGTTTATGTTTTAAAGACGGCTGAAATCAAAGACATTATTCGAAAAATTCTTAAAAACAGAACTGCACCAAATAGAGAGAACATTCCTAAATGACTAAAATGTCTATTTATTTATATTTAATGATTGAGACTTAAATTACCCATATAAAAACTACATTCTCAGTCCTCACAGATGACTTGCAGCTGTTTTGGACAATATTGGCATGAATCACTTTTTAATTTGTGATAATTTTGCACTGATAAGGGACAACACAAACTACGAAAACATGTTTTATTACATAAACAGTTTATACATAGAAAAAACTTACATTTTCGATTAATCAAAATATCCACCATTAGCAGCTATTACAGCTCTGCATAATTTGGGCATTAAATTCATTGTATTTTAAACTAATTGGCAATCAATTGTTGAAGCTATTAAGGTCTGCTGACCCAAAAATGTTTTAAAAACCTGGGCTAAGTTTAAACCAGTAACCAGACATCACAGCTGGCAAAGGGGCATGTCTGACTTTGATGTGTATATATTGCCATTATTATGTAATCAAAATGAAAATGATTATTGCTGGCTTTCAATGATAATGTCAAGTTACTTTAATGTATTTGCATCAAAAAATGATAAGGATTTATGCTGATATTGTCCAAAACCACACTTTGCCAGGGGTTTTTCCAAACTTTTTGAGGGCAGTGTATGTTGACCTTAAACACATTGTTCATTGTCATCTATAAATGTATTTTCATTGATTTTCTTCAATATCAACTACGACACCTGTCTAAATAAAAAATAAATAAATAAAATAAAATAAAAACTCATAATGTGTTTGTATTTTGTTTAGGGTCCATTTTGACATGAACATTAACCCATATGCAAACAAATGTGTGTATGTTTCAGTTTATTGTGTCAGCCTTTACAAATGCTTAAAGGTTTAATTTAAACATAATTAAAAATGTAATATTTAGAATAAAATTAAAACAATCTTTTTAAGTAACACTTTATGAGAACATCTGTGAAACCCTGACCACTGGTTTATGTATAAATCTCTAAGCTGCTAGATACTTTATTTTACTGCCATCTAGTGGTAAATTGAAGTAAATGTATGCTGTTGAAGTGTGTGGAAACCCTGAGATCAAAAGCTGGACAGTGTGATTCTAATAATATAAAATTATATATATATATATAAAGAAAAATACATGTTAATTCTTTAAAATACACTGACTGGATGATGTCATGATATCTGTACAGACTACACTGCTTTAGTAAAAGTGAAGTTAAAAGCAGTGATGTTTAAGAATTCATTACAAAACATTACATATTGTAATTATATGCATCCAAATAAAAAGTCGTTTCAGTTTTCATATCACTATTTTATTTAGCACATAATTATCAACCATATTTTTAAACATTTAGTCATCATAGACATTTACATG
>NW_026127263.1:71449-87906 GCF_022985175.1 Labeo rohita | reverse complement strand
AAATTTTAATAAAAGATGCAATTTTAGATACTTTGTTTTCTGAGTGATCCATACATATACAGATCTTTGTGCATTTACTGGGCCTGTTGACCCAAGAAAGAGTTGTTCAGTCCTGCTCCTGCAGAGCTTTCCTGCAGTTTAGCTCCAACACACATGCCTGAAAGTTTCTAAAGATCCTGATTACCTTGAATAGCTGCTTCAGTTGAGTTAAGTCCTATAGCTAAACTCTTCTGGAAGGCCATTTATGAGCATGATTGGACAAGCCTGCCCCAGAGGGGTTGTTTTTGGTCACCAATAAATTGATTGTTTATATTGTTACCAACTGATATAAATGATTATCAAAATATTTTTTAACAAAATATTTTATGATTATCCATTTTATTCATTTAATGCTTGTTGTTCATCCTTAAATAACTAAAATATTGTTGTGTGACAATAAATATCAAATGAGAACAATGTTTTTAAGAATTGTTTGCAGTCCAGTAAATGAAACATTGATCCAAACTAGTGACCAAAACATTTGCAGCACATATTGCATCACTGTGTTGTCTCAAGACTCTCATGAGATGAATCGGAAGATATATTTAGATTCAGTGACACAAACATCCAGTGATCTTTGCAGAATAAGAGGATAAGAACCAGCATTTATAACAAAGTAATTTAATTCAAAGTGCTCAGACAGTCATTGTCATTGTTTGCTCAGACTCTAAAGCTTTATATCTATGTGATTGAAATATTATACAAAGTTACATGAAGGTATATTTTCAGAATTTTAAATTGTAGTTACAGGTTTGTAAATTTCCTAGATTTTGCTTATGTTATGGTCATTTCTATTTTCAGCTTGTTCAAAACGCCAAACGCAAAGCTGCAATGAGTTCTATAAATGCAAGTGTTTCCCAGAATGTCTCCATTGTTCATCCTGAATACTTTTTCATCATTGGACTTTCAGGTATACCGTACAGCAGTTATTACTATATATTCTTATTTATGGTTTATTTTATTAGTGTAATTGGGAACTCTGTAGTCCTTCTCATTATTGCTCTTGAGCGAAGTCTGCACAGTCCAAAGTACATTGGTGTGTTTAACTTGGCCTTGGCTGACCTTGGTGAAACTAATGCACTGATTCCTAACATGATGAAGAATTTTCTGTTCGACTCACGGTACATCTCCTACAATGCTTGTTTGGCAAAAATGTTTTTTGTGTTCTTCTTCAGTTCTCTGCAAAGTGTCCCTCTCGTTGTTCTGGCATATGATCGCTTCATTGCAATTTGTTTGCCTTTAAGATATCATGCACTTGTGAACAATACAAGTATGATTTTAATTTTCTCAGCAGTTTGGGCATTTAATTCTTCTATTGTGGCCTTGATGGTGTCTTTCATCAGCCAACTTTCATTCTGTGAATCCATTATGATACAAAGTTATTTTTGTGATCATGGACCAGTGTTTAGGTTGGCATGTAATAACAATAGCATTAGTAATATAGATATTTACATAAAAATATGAAAAAACATAAAAATATGAAATCAAATTCCAACAGATTATTGTTCTTCATCTCCCCATCTATCACTGTGGTGATTTTCAAGTTGTTTTACTGTATCATTTTTTAAATAATTGCATACCAAAGTCAAGACAAATGCTATTTATTACCTTACTGTATCACATATTTTAAAAATGAATAGAAACAAAAAATCAAATTGTTCTCTGCAAATTCCTCCATAATCTTGTTCTGTGTCTCCTAAAATACCACTGACATAATTTTCATGCTGTTTTACTGTATCATTTTTTAATAATTTCATACCAAAGTCAAGACAAATGCTATTTACATTGCTGTATTGACATTTTAAAAATTCATGAAAATATAAAATAAAATTGTTTTCTGAAAACGCCAACAGATCATGATTTTCATGCTGTTTAACTGTTTCATTCTTTTATAATTGCATACCAGATCTGGACCAATACTATTTAATATTGCTATATAAAGACAGGTTTAATAAAATCATAGAAATATGAAATCAATTTGTTTTCTGAAAACTCCAACAGATTCATGTTCTTCATCTCCCCATGTACTGTCACACGCACCGAGTCACGTGAGGTCACGAGGTCCCGGAAGTAATCTCCGCGGGTATATAAACAGGAAGTAAGGTTCAGTCAGCACCGGACATTGAGTTCATGGTTTGTCTCTTTGTTGGTCGCCTCAACTTCACCAAATCAACTCACGTGAGTACCGCTCTGCGGACGTTTATATACCTTTCTGTGTGTGAATGAGAACGCGGGTTTCCTGGTGGAAATCTCTACTCCTTTGCTGGAGCGTTCTCAGACTAATTGCGTGGCTAACCTGCTCACTCGTGTGTATCCGCGTTTGAGTTCTCTGTCACGCTACACGGGGACCACTTCTCGATCGACCACTTCTTGTCTTGCCTCCGTGACAGAATGTCCGGTCCCGAGATGGCCCCGGCGGATCTGGAGCAGCTGGTGGGAGTGATCCGGCAGCAGGCCGGGGAGATTATGAGTCTGCGGCAGGAGCTGGCGAGCTTCCGGACGGAGGTCGCGGCGCTGCGCACCGAGGCCGCGGGTCTTCGGGCGGAGTGCGCGATCCTCCGTTCGGATCTCACCGCCCTGCAGGCGGATCATGACGATCTGGCCGCTGCTACGGCTCCTCCCGCCGATCCGATCCGTCCAAGCCCCACCGTCAGTCATCCCAAACTATCACTTCCGGACAAGTGGGATGGGTCCGGAAGCAAATGTGATGTTTTTCTCACCAACCTTAATTTGATTTTTGAGTTTCAGCCTTCCCGTTACCCCTCGGATCGCAGCAGGATTGCCCTACTCACCTCACTCCTCACCGGGCAGGCAGCCGAGTGGGCTACGGCGGTTCTGAAGGCCGACGGAAATGTGGCTCATTCATATCCTGCTTTTACCTCCGAGCTCAGAACCGCCTTCCAGCATCCTGAGAGCGAGGTGGAGGTTGACTCGCGGCTGTACCACCTCAAGCAAGGGAGTCGCAGCGTCAGCCGTTACACCACCGAATTCCGCACCCTTTCCGTTCAAACCACATGGTCCAACTCCGCTCTCCGCACAGCCTACTATGAAGGACTGTCCACCCGTCTAAAAGACGAACTGGCTGTGCGGGAGCTCCCTGACACCCTGGAGGGCATGATACAGCTGGCCCTCCGGGTGGATCAGCGGATGAGTCATAACACTAAAACTGTCTTCCGTTCATTTTCAGGTTCCACCGGCTACCAAAGGGCTCCAGACTCATCCACCTTCCAGGCTGTCGCTGCGTCTCCGTCACCTCCACCGATCGCCTCAGAGGCCCACTCAATCGGAGCCGGGGAACCCATGCAAAAAGGGCACACCTCCCTGTCAGCGGCTGAGAGGGCCAGACGCTACCGCGAGGGCCTGTGTGCCTATTGCGCCTCCCCGGACCACCATCGAGCTATCTGCCCTCTTCGTCCGGGAAACGGGCAGACCAGGTGAGGAGGGGGAGGTCCCCATCTGGTCCCAAGCTCGCGAAAACCTACCCCGAGCCCGTCTCTTCCCGGCTGCTGCTGCAGGTATCAATCCTCATGGGCCACCAACGGATCGAGACCACCGCATTCGTTGATTCGGGTGCGGCTGGGAACTTCATCAATCAGGCTTATGCTGCCCAAATGGGGATTGTAACTGAGGCGTTATCCCAGCCCCTGAAAGTCACCGCCATTGACGGTCGCCCCCTAACTCTAAGTCCCATCACTCACCGCACTCAAGAGCTCACCCTCATCATCGACAATCACTCCGAGATCATCAAGTTCTACGTCACCAAGATTCCCTCACCAGCCATCATCCTCGGCCATCCCTGGCTCGTTACTCACGACCCCCTCATCTCCTGGACGTCACGCCGGATCATTCACTGGGGTGCGACCTGTCAGGAGCTCTGTCTCCGGGCCAGGGCTGGGACATGTTCAGGGAGTCCGGGCCCTCGACGTCGACCGCGAAGCTATCCCCGTCCAGTATCGCGACCTGGCCGAGGTTTTTAGCAGGCGTAGCGCGGCTCGGCTGCCTCCTCATCGCCCCTACGACCTCGCCATTGACCTCGTGCCGGGCGCGGTACCGCCCCGCGGCCACCTGTACTCTCTGTCGGCTAAAGAACAACTCGCCATGGAAGAGTACGTAGCGGAGGGTCTTCGCGCAGGTACCATCCGACCCTCCAGCTCCCCGGCGGCCGCGGGGTTCTTCTTCGTGAAAAGAAGGACGGGGTCTCCGACCGTGCGTCGACTACCGGGGGCTCAACCAGATCACGGTCAAGAACCGTCACCCACTCCCTCTCACTAACACCGCCCTGGACGCCCTCTCTGGTGCCCACTTCTTTACGAAGTTGGATCTACGGAGCGCTTACAATCTGGTACGCATCAGGGAGGGCGACGAGTGGAAGACGGCATTCATAACCCCCACCGGTCACTACGAGACCCTCGTCATGCCCTTTGGCCTTTGCAACAGTCCAGCCGCTTTCCAGCACCTCATCAATGACGTTCTCCGGGACATGCTGGGTAGATGGTGCTACGCCTACCTGGACGACATCCTCATCTATTCCAAGACCTTAGAAGAGCATATCCAGCATGTCCGAGCAGTCCTGCAGAGGTTGCTGGCCCACCAGTTGTACTGTAAGCTGGAAAAATGTGCTTTCCACCAGCACTCCACCACGTTCCTGGGCTTCATCATCTCTGCTCAGGGTGTGGCCATGGATCCCCAGAAACTGGAGGCTGTGCGTTCGTGGCCCCTACCCACGTCGCTCAAACAGCTACAGCGTTTTTTGGGGTTCGCCAATTTCTATCGGCGATTCATCCGGGGCTTCAGCTCAACTGCAGCACCTCTTACTGCTCTCACTAAGCCATCACGCGGAGAATTCCATCTCACCCCCGAGGCCATTCAAGCTTTCAAGACCCTCTGTCACCAGTTCACCACCGCTCCCATTCTCACCCATCCCGACCCCACAAAGGCCTTCGTTGTTGAGGTGGACGCCTCCGATGTGGGCGTAGGAGCCGTTCTCTCGCAACGTGGTCCAGACGAGAAGTTACACCCATGTAGCTTCTTCTCCAGAAAATTTAATTCCACTCAACAGCGCTACGGGGTAGGGGACCGGGAGCTGTTGGCCATCAAGTGGGCTCTGGAGGAATGGCGTCACTGGCTCCAGGGCGGCAGTGAACCATTCACCGTCTGGACCGATCACCAGAACCTCACTCTCATCAGGCAGACCAAGCAACTCAACCCCAGGCAGGCGCGGTGGGCCCTCTTCTTCGAACACTTCGACTTTCACCTCTCTTACCGTCCCGGATCCAAAAACACCAAGGCCGATGCTCTCTCCCGTCAGCACCAAAAAGACACCACCACCTCCGATCCCGCGCCTGTCCTGCCGTCACAGATCATTCTGGCTCCGATCCGGTGGGGGTTAGAAGAGAGAGTACGCCAGAGTCACAGCCAAGAGCCTCCGCCACCTGAGACACCCGCTGGACGCCTCTTCGTTCCCAACCACCTGCGCCAGGAGGTGCTCCAGTGGGGACACGACTCCACGTTGGGCGGACATCAGGGAGTTCAGAGAACCATCAACTTCATCAGTCGAGCGTTTTGGTGGAGGACGCTGCGGAGGGACGTACAGGAGTACGTTCTGGCCTGTAACACCTGTGCCCGCTCTAAAAACCCCAACGCGCCCTCCACTGGGGAGTTGCAGCCCCTCCCCATCCCCAAACGCCCCTGGACCCACATCTCCCTCGACTTCGTCTCTGGACTTCCCGAGTCCTTAGGAAAGAACACCATCCTCACCATCGTGGATCGTTTCTCCAAGGCTGTGCACCTGGTGGCTCTCTCCGGACTCCCCTCTGCCAAGACCACCGCGGAGTTAATCCTTGAACATGTAGTCCGCCTGCATGGGTTCCCCCAGGACATCGTCTCGGACAGAGGGCCCCAGTTCACGGCAAAGTTCTGGCAGGCCTTCTGCCGTCTGGTCGGCACCACCTCCAGCTTATCCTCAGGGTTCCATCCTCAAACCAACGGCCAGACGGAGCGGGCCAACCAACAACTGGAGCGCTTCCTCCGATGCTTTGCCAGTGACCATCAGCGCTCCTGGGCTAGCTACCTCGTCTGGGCCGAACTTTCCAATAACCTCCACACCTCCACCGCTACCGGCCTGAGCCCATTCGAGGTATGCTACGGATTTCAACCTCCCATATTCGAACATCAGGAGCCGGAGGTTGAAGTTCCGTCTGCCCAACAGTTGGTCCGCCGGTGTCGGCGGCTTTGGAACCATGCCCGTGCTGCCATCCAAAAGGCCAACCGACGCTACGTCGTGCAGCACCGCCGCCGACACCCTCCGGGACGATTGTTCCATGTGGGTGACAGGGTTTACCTATCCACCAGAAATATCAACCTGAAAACGGACTCCAGAAAACTCACCCCCCGGTTTATCGGTCCCTTCAAGATCACCCATCGTCTGAACCCTGTCACCTTCCGGCTCCAGCTGCCTGCCTCTCTCCGGATCCATCCCGTATTTCACCAATCCCAACTAAGACCTGTTTTTTTCTCCCCTCTGTCTCCCCAGGCTCCCGCTCCCCCCCCACCCCGGATTGTGGGCGGTGGTCCTGCGTACACCGTCCGGAGAATCCTTGATTCGCGACCCCGTGGCCGGGGCACCCAGTACCTCGTAGACTGGGAGGGCTACGGCCCGGAGGAGCGGTCATGGGTTCCCGGACGGTTCATTCTGGACCCTGCTCTGATCCAGGACTACCGTCGTCGGGTATCCTCCGCCCCGGGTCCGTCTGGTGCCGGCCCTGGAGGGGGGGGTACTGTCACACGCACCGAGTCACGTGAGGTCACGAGGTCCCGGAAGTAATCTCCGCGGGTATATAAACAGGAAGTAAGGTTCAGTCAGCACCGGACATTGAGTTCATGGTTTGTCTCTTTGTTGGTCGCCTCAACTTCACCAAATCAACTCACGTGAGTACCGCTCTGCGGACGTTTATATACCTTTCTGTGTGTGAATGAGAACGCGGGTTTCCTGGTGGAAATCTCTACTCCTTTGCTGGAGCGTTCTCAGACTAATTGCGTGGCTACAACAAAATGCAATAATTAAAATGCAATATTATAACAATACATAACATGAAGAGATGAAGAACAATAATCTGTTGGAGTTTTCAAAAAACAATTAGATTTAATATTTTTATGTTTTTTTTAAATGTCTATAAAGCAATGTAAATAGCATTTGTCATGATTTTGGTATGAAATTATTAAAAAATGATACAGTAAAACAACTTGAAAATCACCACAGTGGTACATGAGGAGATGAAGAACAATAATCTGTTGGAGTTTTCAAAAAACAATTTGATTTCATATTTTTATTTTTTTTTAAATGTCTATAAAGCAATGTAAATAGCATTTGTCAATTTTGGTATGCAATTATTAAAAAATGATACAGTAAAACAACTTGAAAATCACCACAGTGGTACATGGGGAGATGAAGAACAATAATCTGTTGGAATTAGCAGAAAACAATTTGATTTAATATTTTTATGTTTTTTTTAAATGTTTTTTTTAAATGTCTATAAAGCAATGTAAATAGCATTTGTCAATTTTGGTATGCAATTATTAAAAAATGATACAGTAAAACAACTTGAAAATCACCACAGTGGTACATGAGGAGATGAAGAACAATAATCTGTTGGAGTTTTCAAAAAACAATTTGATTTAATATTTTTATTTTTTTTTTAAATGTCTATAAAGCAATGTAAATAGCATTTGTCAATTTTGGTATGCAATTATTAAAAAATGATACAGTAAAACAACTTGAAAATCACCACAGTGGTACATGGGGAGATGAAGAACAATAATCTGTTGGAATTAGCAGAAAACAATTTGATTTAATATTTTTATTTTTTTTTAAATGTCTATAAAGCAATGTAAATAGCATTTGTCATGATTTTGGTATGCAATTATTAAAAAATGATACAGTAAAACAACTTGAAAATCACCACAGTGGTACATGGGGAGATAAAGAGCAATAATCTGTTGGAGTTTTCAAAAAACAATTTGATTTCATATTTTTATGTTTTTTTTTTTTTAAATGTCTATAAAGCAATGTAAATAGCATTTGTCATTTTTTTTTGGTATGCAATTATTGCAAAAAAATGATACAGTAAAACAACTTGAAAATCACCACAGTGGTACATGAGGAGATGAAGAACAATAATCTGTTGGAATTTTCAAAAAACAATTGATTTATTTTTTTTTTATTTTTTTTTTTTAAATGTCTATAAAGCAATGTAAATAGCATTTGTCAATTTTGGTATGCAATTATTAAAAAATGATACAGTAAAACAACTTGAAAATCACCACAGTGGTACATGGGGAGATGAAGAACAATAATCTGTTGGAATTAGCAAAAAACAATTTGATTTAATATTTTTATATTTTTTTTTAAATGTCTATAAAGCAATGTAAATAGCATTTGTCAAATTTGGTATGAAATTATTAAAAAATGATACAGTAAAACAACTTGAAAATCACCACAGTGGTACATGGGGAGATGAAGAACAATAATCTGTTGGAGTTTTCAAAAAACAATTTGATTTCATATTTTTTATTTTTTTTAAATGTCTATAAAGCAATGTAAATAGCATTTGATGACTTTGGTATGCAATTATTAAAAAATGATACAGTAAAACAACTTGAAAATCACCACAGTGGTACATGGGGAGATGAAGAACAATAATCTGTTGGAATTAGCAGAAAACAATTTGATTTATATATTTTTTTTTTTTTAAATGTCTATAAAGCAATGTAAATAGCATTTGATGACTTTGGTATGCAATTATTAAAAAATGATACAGTAAAACAACTTGAAAATCACCACAGTGGTACATGAGGAGATGAAGAACAATAATCTGTTGGAGTTTTCAAAAACAATTTGATTTAATATTTTTTTTTTTTTTTTTTTTTAAATGTCTATAAAGCAATGTAAATAGCATTTGTCAATTTTGGTATGCAATTATTAAAAAATGATACAGTAAAACAACTTGAAAATCACCACAGTGGTACATGGGGAGATGAAGAACAATAATCTGTTGGAATTAGCAGAAAACAATTTGATTTAATATTTTTTTTTTTTTTTTAAATGTCTATAAAGCAATGTAAATAGCATTTGTCATGATTTTGGTATGCAATTATTAAAAAATGATACAGTAAAACAACTTGAAAATCACCACAGTGGTACATGAGGAGATGAAGAACAATAATCTGTTGGAATTAGCAGAAAACAATTTGATTTCATATTTTTTTTTTTTTTAAATGTCTATAAAGCAATGTAAATAGCATTTGTCATGATTTTGGTATGCAATTATTAAAAAATGATACAGTAAAACAACTTGAAAATCACCACAGTGGTACATGAGGAGATGAAGAACAATAATCTGTTGGAATTAGCAGAAAACAATTTGATTTCATATTTTTTTTTTTTTTTTTTTAAATGTCTATAAAGCAATGTAAATAGCATTTGTCAACTTTGGTATGCAATTATTAAAAAATGATACAGTAAAACAACTTGAAAATCACCACAGTGGTACATGGGGAGATGAAGAACAATAATCTGTTGGAATTAGCAAAAAACAATTTGATTTAATATTTTTTTTTTTTTTTAAATGTCTATAAAGCAATGTAAATAGCATAATGATTTTGGTATGCAATTATTAAAAAATGATACAGTAAAACAACTTGAAAATCACCACAGTGGTACATGGGGAGATGAAGAACAATAATCTGTTGGAATTAGCAGAAAACAATTTGATTTCATATTTTTTTTTTTTTTTTTTTTTAAATGTCTATAAAGCAATGTAAATAGCATTTGTCATGATTTTGGTATGCAATTATTAAAAAATGATACAGTAAAACAACTTGAAAATCACCACAGTGGTACATGAGGAGATGAAGAACAATAATCTGTTGGAATTAGCAGAAAACAATTTGATTTCATATTTTTATGTTTTTTTAAAACAATGTTTGATTTTCATATTTTTATTATTAAAAAATTTTTTAAATGTCTATAGAGCAATAATGGAATTAAAGAAAACATTTTTTCAATTTTTATTTTTTTTTTTTTTAAATTATAAAAAAAATGATACTTTGGTATGTAAAACAACTTGAAAATCACCACAGTGGTACATGGGGAGATGAAGAACAATAATCTGTTGGAATTAGCAGAAAACAATTTGATTTCATATTTTTATATATATTTTTTTAAATGTCTATACAGCAATGTAAATAGCATTTATCATGATTTTGGTATGCAAGTATTAAAAAATAATACAATAAAACAACTTCATCTCTGTGGTACTTGGGGACATGCAGAACAAAAATCTGTTGGAGTATTCAATTTGATTTCATATTTTTATGTTTTTTTAAAAAATGTCTATATTGAGAAATAAATAATAGTATTAGTCCAGACTTTGGTATTCAGTTATAAAGTAATGAAACAGTTAAACAGCATGTAAATCAGCACAGTGGTAGGATGCAGAACAATGATCTGCTGGAGTTTGCAGAAAAGAATTTGATTTCATATTTTTGCTTTTTTTTTGCGCATGTCAGATTAATAGTATTTTTATTTGGGAGATGGAGATAGAGAGATTGTTAATAGCATTGGTCCTGACTTTGATATGCAGTTCTTAAAAGTAGTTGAATGACATGAAATGCGCCGTATTAGGTCCGAAGTGTTTGTTACCGTAAATATCTATATAGGCGCGCAAAAGAAATTTAAGCGGAGATGGCGTGACCGCACTTTTACGAAGCGCGGATGGTGTGACCGCAGTATAAAACGTGGTGACACACTACGCACTAATAATCTTGGAGAGAGAGTAAAATCTTTGCGTGGCAGGGGCAGCTGCCACAAAGACCTGCCACCGCTATGTGCGCCTGCCACTGGACCCGTCAGCGCTATTTTGCCCTGCCACTCGACCTGCCACCACTGAATGCGCTTGCCTCGCGACCCGTCACCGCTATAGCAAACAGGTGGCGCGACGCTTAGGCGCTGTGTGTTCTATTATGGATTAAACATGAGATAATGTGGCAAATAAGTGTAGAATTGCAAGGTCTGTTTGCTTACATTACAGGCAGGCGCGACGCTTCGGTGATGCGCGCGCCATTATGGATTTAAAGGGAGAAATAAAGCATAAGTTAAGGTGGCAAATATATAAATAAATGTAGAATTGCACTTTCTGTTGGTTTATATGCATCAATCGGAGTGTAAACAGTGAGAAATGTTGTGGCAGGCGCGACGCTAAGTTGTGGCAAGCGCGACGCTTCGGTGCTGCGCGCGCCATTACTGATTTAAACGGAGGAATAAAGCATAAAGTAAGGCAGAAAATATGTAAATAAGAGTAGAATTGCACTTTCTGTTTGTTCATATGCGTCAATCGGAGTGTAAACAGTGAGAGTTTTTGAGGCAGGCGCGACGCTTCGGTGATGCGCGCGCCATTATGGATTTAAAGGGAGGAATAAAGCATAAGTTAAGGTGGCAAATATATAAATAAATGTAGAATTTCACTTTCTGTTGGTTTATATGCATCAATCGGAGTGTAAACAGTGAGAAATGTTGTGGCAGGCGCGACGCTTCGGTGCTGCGCGCGCCATTATTGATTTAAAGGGAGGAATAAAGCATAAGTTAAGGTGGCAAGGAATAAAACAAGGTACGTTATGGCAGGTTTTGTGGCAGCTGCCTCTTACCGTTTACACTTCGGTTGATGCATTTAAGTAAACAGACCGTGCAATTCTATACTTATTTACCTATTTGTTCCGTTACTTTAGGTTTTTAAATCCATAAAGCGCACACAGCACCGAAGAATCGCGCCTGCCTCAACATCTCTGACTGTATACACTCCGATTGATGCATATAAACAAACAAACAGTGCAAGTTTACATTTATTTACATATTTGCTACCTTAACTTATGTTTTATTCCTCCCTTTAAATCCACAATGGCGCGAGCAGCACCGAAGCGTCGCGCGTGCCTCAAGATCTCCACTGTATACACTCCGATTGCTGCATATCTGGCGGTGGCGGGTGGAGTGGCAGCTGCCACGCAAAGATTTTACCCTTGCTGTGTATTTTCTTTCAATCACGATGCGGAGCGGATGGGAAAGTTGGAAAAAATGTTTGACTTCATTTACATTATGTGTAATATTACTTTATGATGATTTTAATATGCTGTGTGCACCTAAACATTTCTCATAGATCTGGATTGCTATGCAGTGCTGAGGTGGAGGTCGCTTTTAACAGGGAAACACTTGAAGTAACGGTTTCTTCTCATTTAAAATTTGTGTTTTATAACGTCATATGGATTTATAGTGATATTTATGCGCTGTGCTCTCCTGAACTTTTTCTCAGAGAGATATTTTCTTTCAATCACAATGCAGAGCAGACAAGAAAGTTGGTTTTATCAAGGAAAATGCCAAAAGTAAGTGTTTTACTTCATTTACGTTATGTGTAATATTACTTCATGATCATATTAATATGCTTTTAAAAGGAAAACACTAGAAGTAAGTGTTTTACTTCATTTACATTATGTATTTTATAAGATAATATTAGTTTGTGATGACATTTATACATTCTGCGTGACATCTGCTTGCTTTAATGGGCACAAACACTGAACATTCAAGTCTGGAGTGGAAGGATTTACCATGGAAATGGGGCGGAAACTCAACTGTTGAGCAGCAAAACACGTCTCCCACTGTAGTTTTCACAAATTTCTGGTAAGTTTAGTCTCTAATATTATTAGAGACTAATATAATATTATTATATTATACAAATAGTACATGCATGTGTTCCTGACACTTTCTTTCATGTAAATGACACACTTCTGTTGAATATTTACTTTATAGAAATGGTTTATTGTCTTCAGATGTAACGCGGATGCTGAGGCGGTGTTAGAATCCAGTTGCAGAAGTTTATTAAAAACAACAGCAAACATACACGATGAAACGGGCAGAGGGTCAGTAACCGGAAAATCAGTCCAAAACATAAACGTAATCCAAACAGCAGAGTGAAAACACAGGCAGTGGGTCGAATACCGAGAAGACAGTCCAATACAGCAACCAAATCCGACAGGGGCAATCCGTAAACTCAAAAACCAGAAACAAAGCAAGACAGCAACAGGTAATCCAACAGAGTAATTGACAACGCTCGGTAAGGCAGGTTCAACTGGCAATACTTCGCAAAGTATTGAGCACATGGCCAGTCTTTAAATAGTGACAAACAGGAAGTAACAATAGAAGCAGCAGAGGGAGCGTGCAAGCAGTCCTAGGGTGAGAGCTCCCTCTGCTGGCTTGGCGTTACAGAATCCCCCCCCCCCTAGGAGCGACTCCTGGCGCTCAAAACAACAACAGTCCAGGTGGGTGGGGGAACAGAGACAAAACAGGGGGTGGGACGGAGGGCCAGGTCCATGTAGAGCAGGTGGGCCTGGATCGTGGAGCAGAGACAGACAGTGAAGCACTGGAGGACCTGGACCGTGGAGCAGTGGCAGACAGTGAAGCACTGGAGGACCTGGACTGTGGAGCTGTGGCAGACAGTGGAACCTTGGAGGACCCAGGCCGTGGAGCTGTGACAGACAGTGGAACACTGGAGGACCTGGGCCGTGAAGCTGTGACAGACAGTGGAACTTTGGAGGACCAGGGCCGTGGAGCAGTAACAGACCGTGAAGTACTGGAGGGCCTGGGCCATGGAGCAATGGCAGAGTAGGGAACCATGGTGGATCTTGGCCGTGGAGCAGTAGTAGACTGTGAAGTACTGGAGGGCCTGGGCCGTGGAGCAATGGCAGAGTAGGGGACCATGGTGGGGCAGGCAGAACAGGTAGAGCAGGGAGCCATGGCGAGGCAGGCAGAGCAGGCAGAACAAGAAGCCATGGCGAGGCAGGCAGAGCAGGCAGAACAAGGAGCCATTGCAGGGCAGGTAGAGCACACAGGAGTAGAGTTATCCACAGTGGGCCTAATGATATGCATAGCAGAGCGGTGTGCACCCAAACAATCTCCTTGGCCGTGGCATGACAGGCAGAGAGTTCATCTTGGGACGCCGCCCCCATAAGAGGATCTACAGCTTGCGCTGACACCTCTGGGGGCATGGGCGCAGATGCTTGGGCAGGTGTGGCAGGTGTGGCAGGGAAGTTATCAATGGCCTTCATGGCCGTGACAGGACAGGCAGAGAGTCCGTGGGGAAACGCTGCCCCTTTAGGAGGTTCTGCAGCCGGAGCTGCCACTTCTGGGGGCATTGGCGCAGACCCTTTGACAGAAGAGGCCCCTGGCGTAGACTCGTGGACAGGCGAGGCCTCTGGGGCCGACTCGTGGACAGGCGATGCCTCTGGAGCAGACTCGTGGACAGGCGAGGCCTCTGGAGCACAGTGTGCAGCCCACACACTGAAAATGGCGATGGCCATTACAGGTAGCACAGTAGGTAGTAGGATGTCTGTTGACCTCGAGGGTGTGGATGTTATGGACTTGTGGCATGGGAATGTGGACACTGCGTGGTTTGGGAGCGTGGGCTCTGCGTGGCTTGGGAGCGTGGGCTCTGCATGGTCAGCTGATATATGAGGTGGTTTGAGAAGGTCAAAGGGGATCTGGTGAGGTTTTGATAGAACAACGGTTTCTTGACTTGATTCATGGAGGTCTGCCGTGACTTGACTTGACTCAGGGAGGCCTGCCGTGGCCTGACTTGACACAGGGAGTTCTGCTGTGGCTTGACCTGGTTCATGAAGATCAACTGTGGCTTGGTTTGGCTCAGGAACAACAGCAGCAACTTGACTTGGCTCATGAAGAACAACCGTGGCTTGGCTTGGCTCATGGACGACAGCAGCAACTTGACTTGGCTCATGGAGATCAATTGTGACGTGGCTTGGCTCAGGGAAGACAGCAGCAATTTGACTTGACTTGTGAAGATCTGCTGCAATGTGACTTGACTCAGGAACGACATGGCTTGACTCAGGAACGACATGGCTTGACTCAGGAACGACATGGCTTGACTCAGGAACGACATGGCTTGACTCAGGAACGACATGGCTTGACTCGTGGAGAACAGCTGCATCTTGGCTTGAGTCGTGGAGAACAGCAGCTGTGACTTGGCTTGACTCGTGGGGCACAGCTGTGACTTGGCTTGATTCGTGGAGAACAACAGCTGTGTTTTGGCTTGCCTCATGAAGAACAACAGCTGTATCTTGGCTTGACTCGTGGAAAACAGCTGTGACTTGGCTTGATTCATGGGGAACTACAGCTGTGTCTTGGCTTGACTCATGGAAAACAACAGCTGTATCTTGGCTTGACTCATGGAGAACAACAGCTGTATCTTGGCTTGACTCATGGAGAACAGCTGTAACTTGGCTTGATTCATGGGGAACAGCCGAAACCTGGCTTGATTCATGGAGAACACTTAGACTCTGTTGCTTGACTTGACTCTGTTGCTTGACTTGACTCTGTTGCTTGACTTGACTCTGTTGCTTGACTTGACTCTGTTGCTTGACTTGACTCTGTTGCTTGACTTGACTCTGTTGCTTGACCGGGCTCTGTAGCCTGGCCGGGCTCTGTAGCTTGGCCGGGCTCTGTAGCTAGACTTGACCCTGGAACTGGACTTGACTTGGAAGCCTGACTGGACTTGGAAACTTGACTTGACCCTGAAACTCGACTTGACTTGGAAGCTTTTGACCCTGGAGCAGCAACTGTAGCTTGACTTAACACAGGAGCTTGACTTGACCTTGGAGCTTGACTTGACCCTGGAGCTTGACTGGACTTGGAAGCTTTGGACTTTGGAGCAGCAGCTGTAGCTTGACTTGACACAGTAGACACAGCTGCAACTTGACCTGACTCTGAAGATGGCTCTGCAGCTTGACTTGGCTCTGCAGCTTGACTTGGCTCTGCAGCTTGACTTGGCTCTGCAGCTTGACTTGAATCAGGGGTAGCTGCCGTGACATGAGGGAGCGCCATCTTAGCTGCCCATACAGCCATTAGGGATGAGTCCAGCACGTGGGTCATCATGTAGCGTGACTTGGAGACAGCGACCATCTTGTGGAGAGGCTCTGGGATGGCGGCCATCTTGTGAACAGGTTTGGGGATGGCGGCCATCTTGTGGACTGGCTCTGGGATGGCGGCCATCTTGTGGACTGGCTCTGGGATGGCAGCCATCTTGTGGACTTGCTCTGGGATGGCGGCCATGACAGGTGCAGGCTCTGGACGGGCGGCCATGACAGGTGCAGACTCTGGACGGGCGGCCATGACAGGTGCAGACTCTGGAATGGCATGAGAAGGCCCTGGAGCGGCAGGCATGGCGTGAGCAGGCTCTGGAGTGGCAGGCATGGCGTGAGCAGGCCCTAGAGCGGCAGGCATGGCGTGAGCAGGCCCTGGAGCGGCAGGCATGGCGTGAGCAGACTGTGGCTTGGAAGACGTGACGTTAGCAGACCTTGACTTG